>NW_020862134.1:0-72039 GCF_003713205.1 Coffea eugenioides
GGCTGGGAAGATTGTCAATGTTTCCGCCCTTAAATCTCAGTTGGATGCTTTACAAGGTCAAGGAAGCAATGTGAAAAAGCCACCGTTCAAAAAGAAGGAGGGGGATGCAACCTTTGTTTGGAACCAAAATCCTTCACCCAGACCTCGATACCAACACAGCCCAATCTACCAAACCCATTACCCTTATTATCCAAACCCGTACCCTGTATATGCCACTAATATCCAGTATCCTCGACCTCGCCCAAGCTACCCTAACCCACCTTCAGCCCCTTTTCAAATTTCCCAACCAAATCCACCCCAAAACCGACCTCGCCCACCATATAACCCAAGATTTCCTCCACCGAATAGACCTGGTTACAACCAATCTCACCCTTCTGAACCTTACAACCGACCCCCTAGCCGTACATTTACCAATTTAGGTAGGCCTTTAGACCAATTATATGAACAGTTAAAGGCCGCCGGGAAAATTGGTACGGTACCCCCTCCTACCTATCCATATGGCATGCCCGCCTGGTATAACCCGCAAGCTGTCTGTACTTATCATTCGGGGGCACCTGGACACTCGACTTTGGATTGTAAAGCTCTTAAGCATAAAATTCAAGATATGGTTGAAGCTGGGAAAATTGTAATTAGGAGAAGAGAGGCACAAGGACCGAACGTAAATAGAAACCCCTTGCCGGAGCACGCTAATATCGTTGGGGTTATTCTGGATGACACGGAGTATATGGAACAGGTCAAAGTTTTGGCAAGGGAAGCTGAGGTATTTGGGGTCATAGACCAGCCATTCATCATAGAGTTGCCATTCGAAAAGGATGGAAGCCCTTTTATCTTGGATTTCACGCCAGCTGAGAATGAGGCTTTGGAGCCCGTAGTCATTGAATTCCCGAAGCAAGAGCCTGTTTTAAGCCTGCAACAGGTACCATGGAATTATGATGAGTCTGATGTACAGATTGGGGAAAAGTCAATCGCAAAGAAGGAAGTGTCAGTGGTTACCAGATCGGGGAAGATTGCAAGTCCATTTGAAAATGCCGGTCCGATTCGAGCAAATAACTCCGAACCGCCTGTTAAACCAACAATCACTGAGAAGGAAGCCTTGGATTTTCTTAAAAGGCTCCAGAGAAGTGAATACAATGTGATTGAGAAGCTAAGCAAGTCACCTGCCCAGATATCCATGTTGGATTTACTTTTTTCTTCAGATGTGCATAGGGATGCGTTGATCGAGGTATTGACTAAAGCTCAAATCCCTAGGGACATTTCTGTTGATAATTTTTCGCACGTGGTTGGGAGTGTGTTATTCACCAAGCAAATTACTTTTTCTGACGATGAATTGCCGGCGGAAGGCATTGGACATAACAAGGCCCTGTATATAGTTGTTAGGTGCAATGGGAAAAGGCTGCCGAAGGTTTTGATTGATAATGGATCCGCGCTTAATATCTGTCCTTGGAGCACCTTAGAAAAGCTGGGATTGCAAGACATCAAGCTGAGGCCTTCAGGGACCATCGTTCGAGGTTTTGATGGAGCACAAAGAGAGCCAATAGGAGAAGTGGATTTAGTAGTTGAAATGGGACCCGCCCAGTTTCAAATAACCTGCCAAGTCATGCACTTTCCTAGTGTTTACAACGTTTTGCTTGGCAGGCCATGGATTCACAAGTCTGGGGCGGTGCCTTCTTCATTACATCAGTTGTTGAAATTTGTAGTAAATGACAAGCTGATAACTATATTTGCCGAAGAGGATTGCCTTGTAATCATCGATTCCGAGTCCAAAGAAGAGGGTAGCCGAAGCTCCACAGTGACCCCTCATAGCACATCTGATATTGTCTCCGTTAGTTGGATAACAAAGGAGGAGCAAGCTCTATCAAGGGCCAGTGTCATGATGGCTAAGGAGATGATCCGTGGAGGCTATGAATTTGACAAAGGGCTGGGACGAGATCTGCAGGGGATTTTAAAGCCAGTGGAGATTGTGGAGAAAAATGATTCGTTTGGTTTGGGTTTCCGACCAACTGCTAAGGATATCAGAGAAATGAAGGAGCGCAAGAAAGCGGAGAAAGAAGGAAGGCAAAGGGCTCTTGACATTCCACCCCTGCATTATACTTTCCCACGACCAGCCGAGGTGATCATGTCAGAAATCAACCCAGTTGACGAAATTGAAGCTAGTTTGGCCCAATTGTTCGTTGGGGCAACATTTGAAGACAGTGTTCCAGGCGAAGCTGAATTTCCTGACATCCCCGAAGGATCAATTCCCAATTGGACAGCCGAGTTCCTGCCCGTTCGGAAGGAGTTTCGGTAAACTGAAAGGGGTTTTATCATTCATGTGAATTCATGAAAAGTTGCATCTGTAAATAGCCAATGAAAACAATTTTCCTTTTAACTAACGTTTGTGCATGTAAATATTGTTAAGTTTTCGTTTCAATTTGCTTTCAATCAAAGGTCTTTATGAAAATGTACAAGTTATTCTTGTCATGTTGTTTTGTTTATTCATTTGTTTATATCTTCGTTGTATTGCCTGACCATTTGTTTGTTGTATGCTTATTTGCTTATTATCCCACATTCGTTAATTCTTTCAGATGGCCAAAAATAAAATTATTTGACCCTTTGGATATCACAATTCTGGAATTCAATAACGACAATCTCTATATCACTCATGACTTGGAGGTCTGTGAATCCGAACTCCAAAGCGAGAGTGATAATGAGGAGGTATTCGATTCTTTTGCAAAGGACCTTGAACAATATGAGGAAAAACCAAAACCGAACCTGGAAGAAACAGAAAAGGTTAACATTGGCACTGAGGATGAAGTTAAGGAGGTGCAAATTAGTATTCATTTGAATGAGAGGCAGAAAAAGGAGATGCTTGAATTTTTGACTATGTTCCAAGATGTCTTTGCATGGTCCTATGATGATATGACTGGCATTTCAACTGACGTGGTGGTGCACAGGTTACCCACAGACCCTTCTTTTCCACCCGTAAAGCAAAAACCCAGAAAATTCAAACCAGATATAAGCCTCAAAATAAAAGAACAAATTGAAAAACAACTCCAAACCAACATTATCATTGTTTCCCATTACCCTATTTGGCTTTCAAACCCAGTTCCTGTTCCAAAAAAGAGTGGAGAGGTGAGAGTTTGTGTTGACTATAGAGACCTTAATAAAGCCAGTCCTAAAGATGATTTCCCTCTACCAAATATTCACATTCTCTTAGACAATACTGCCGGACATGAGATTGAATCCTTTTGTGATTGTTTTGCTGGCTACCACCAAATTTTGATGGCAGAAGAGGATAGGGAGAAAACTGCTTTCATTACCCCTTGGGGTACCTTTTGCTACCGAGTCATGCCTTTCGGTTTAAAGAATGCTGGAGCAACATATCAGAGGACCATGACAACCCTGTTTCATGATATGATCCATCGGGAGATGGAGGTCTACGTGGATGATATTATAATCAAGTCTAAAAGGGCAGAGGACCACTTGGTTGATCTGAAGAAATTATTCGAGAGGTTACGGAAGTACAATTTGAAGCTAAATCCTGCAAAATGCGCCTTTGGAGCACCTGCGGGTAAGCTGTTGGGATTCATTGTTAGCAAGAAGGGCATAGAAATAGATCCGGCAAAAATCAAAGCAATTCGAGATATGCCAGTGCCGAAAACTCAGAAGGACGTGAAAAGCTTCTTAGGGAAGATCAATTTTATTGGGAGGTTCATTGGCCAGCTAACTGCCACATGCGAGCCGTTGTTCAAATTATTGAGAAAGAATGTGCCGTTGTATTGGAATGAGGAGTGTCAACAGGCTTTCGACAAGATTAAAGATTATTTGTTGCATCCACCAGTCTTAGTGCCGCCCAAACCGGGCCGACCTTTGATTATGTATTTATCTGTACTCGATGGAGCAGTAGGGTGTGTTCTAGGTCAGCACGATGAATCCGGAAGGAAAGAACAAGCCATTTACTATCTAAGCAAAAAGTTCACGCAGTACGAGGCTAATTATTCATTCATTGAGAAAAGCTGCTGTGCATTGGCCTGGGCAGCCCAGAAGTTGAGACACTATCTGTTGAGTCATACCACGTATCTTATTTCCCGGTCTGATCCTTTGAAATATCTTTTGGAGAAGCCGATGCTGACCGGACGCCTGGCCAAATGGCAGATAATTCTATCAGAGTTCGACATTGTTTTCACTTCACAAAAGGCGGTCAAGGGGCAAGTTATAGCTGATCATTTGGCGGAAAATCCAAGGGATGATGATTATCAACCACTCCGTACTTATTTCCCTGACGAGAGGGTCCTATTTGTAAGCGCTGCAGATGATATAAGTGAACAAAGTCCTGAATGGAGGCTTTTCTTCGATGGAGCTTCGAATTCCCTCGGAGTTGGAATTGGAGCTGTTTTGGTGTCACCCGAAGGGAAGCACTACCCTGCCGCTGCCAAATTGCAATTCGCTTGCACGAATAATATGGCTGAATATGAAGCCTGCATTTTTGGTCTCAAAATGGCTTTGGAAATGGAAATCAAGGAGTTGATAGCTTTTAGTGATTCAGATTTGCTCGTGAACCAAACTTTGAAGCAATGGATAACCAAAGATTCAAAAATTCTACCCTACCATTGTAGTCTGCTCACTCTGGCCAAGCAATTTCAAAATTTGGAATTCAGACATCTCCCTCGAGCCCGAAACGCATTTGCTGATGCTTTGGCCACTTTAGCTTCCATGATCCAGTATCCAGATGAATTAAAGATCGAACCAATCCAAGTTCAACTTCAAGACAAGCCTGCCCATTGCTGGGTTGCAAATGAGTCTTTTGACAATGTTCCTTGGTATAGTGATCTTAAGGAGTTTCTTAAAACTGGGTCTTACCCTCTGCATGCTGGTACAAAAGACAAGAATTTTCTGCGTAGAATGGCTTCCAAATTCTTCTTAAATGGAGAAGTGTTATACAAAAGAACCTCGGATTTGAACCTTTTAAGGTGCATTGATGAGGATGAGGCTCAATATATGATGAAAGAAGTGCATAGTGGCGTTTGTGGACCTCACATGAATGGCCATTTGCTAGCAAAGAAAATCATGAGAACCGGATACTTCTGGCTTACTATGGAGCATGATTGTATAGACTTTGTCCGGAGATGTATAAAATGCCAAATGCACGGTGACATTATACGCGCTCCACCCACTGAGTTGCATAGCATGACCGCCCCATGGCCCTGTTCAATGTGGGGTATGGACGTGATTGGTACAATCGATCCTCCCGCTTCAAATGGACATCGATTTATATTGGTGGCGATCGAGTACTTTACCAAATGGGTTGAAGCAGAGTCATTCAAACATGTCACGAAGAAGGTAGTGGCCAATTTCCTGAGAGATCACATCATCTGTCGCTTTGGAGTACCCGAAACGCTTATCACGGACAATGCCAAGAATCTGAACAATGACATGGTAGATGGACTATGTGAGCAGTTCAAAATCAAACACCGCAATTCTGCCATTTATAGGCCTCAGATGAACGGAGCTGTAGAAGCCGCAAATAATAATTTGAAGAAGATTATCCGCAAAATGACAGAAAAGCATCGCGATTGGCATGAAAAGTTGCCTTATGCACTCATGGCGTACCGGACTTCTATTCGGACATCAACTGGGGCAACACCTTATTCACTAATGTATGGAATGGAAGCTGTATTACCAGCCGAAGTTGAAATTCCTTCGTTGCGAATCCTTATGGAGGCTAAATTGGAGGAGGCTGACTGGATAAAGCAGCGCCATGAGCAATTGACGTTGATCGATGAAAGGCGATTCAACGCTATCTGTCATGGTCAGTGTTATCAAAAGCGTGTGGCCCGGGCTTACAACAAAAAGGTCCATCGGCGGGCATTTGAAGAAGGTGACAAAGTGCTAAAGCGAATTTTGTCGATGCAAGATGAAGCTAAAGGCAAATTTGCTCCAAACTGGCAAGGGCCGTTCATCGTCCAAAAGGTATTACCTGGCGGAGCCCTTATTTTAGCAGAAATGGATGGACGAGCATTCCCTCAACCCATCAACTCAGATATGTGCAAAAAGTTTTTCATTTGATAATGCAAATTTTCTTCAGAAATTCATGCAAATGGCGAAATGCAAGTCAGGCCATCTTCTTTTACACTAAAAACATTTTATCTCTACTTGTCCCCTTTGAGCCATCAGAATTGACAAATTTCGCTTGATAACCCCTGAGAATTGCAAACCCCACACTGGGGCAAAATTTTAATTTTTGAAAGAGAGATGAGCAAAAGAAAGGGAAAAGAACCCCACACTGGGGCAAATTTAGTTTTCAAAGAAAAATGCAAAAGCGAGGAAAATGCAATGAAGAAAATGCAAAGAGTGAAAATCCGATCAAACTGGGGTAAATTTTCCCCGGTTTCGTTCAAAATCGGAAATGATTTCAGAATTGGGCAATCTCAGTTTATTTTACCCCTGGCATCGATTTTGCTTTCAAGCCTTAACCTTTCTGGAAAAACACCCCACCTGACCTCATTACAAAGCCCAAAGTCCTGGCTTCCGTCATTTGTTGCATTTCTATTAGCAAAATTTGATAATCAACTGGCAAGTGATGTCCGTAATGCCTTCTCCTAATCTACAAGGGAAGTGCATTTTACTGATGCCTGGAACCTTTAACTCATATTTCTGAGTCAATCATGGTCGAGATGTGTCTTTATTCTTTAGGTGAAAACCCGAAAGGGCGCCTCGTAAAAAAAAAACAAAACAAAAAAAAAAAAAAAAAAAAAAAAAAAAAAAAAGAAGAAAAAAAAAGAAGAAGAAGAAAAGCAAAACAAAAAGGGTGGGGGCAACCTTGGTGAAAACCCGAAAGGGCGCCAAGGTAGGTTTTCTCAACAGACAAGCTCAAGAAGGAACAGCTGGTGACCTGGTGCATTTAGGGTTTTCCTCATATTTGTGATACTTCTGCCAATATCGGGTTCCAAGGAGAAAATATCCAAAGTCTTGAATATGATAGTCATCGGCTAAATTTGTATTATTCTTTACAAATATTCTTTTGCAAAATGTATCTTTATAAACCTCTTGGTTGTTCTCAATTATTTGTGTATGAATGCTTATGATTGTATACATTCTTTTGCATGCTCATTTTTGCTTAACATAGGAAATCATCTTGCATATACGTTGATTTTATATGACTAATTTTCATGCATCATTCTTGCACCATCGAATTCAAATGAATGATAAACCCTGAGGTTTGTGCAAAGATAGGGGATTCAATCATCAGTTACAGGGAGTAACATACAACAAAGCTACCACCTGGATTGGGTGACGTGGTAAATCCGTATTTTATCAGTCTCAGAAATTGAAAGGTTTCAAGTTCGACTAAGGCAGACGCCGCCGAGCCGAAATAAAAGCATCACAAGACTTATGTTTACACGATTCTCTCAAGGCAAACCGGATCAAACAATGGTGGCAAGTCCATTATTTCTTCTTTTCTTGCAGGAATGTTGCATTCACAAACAAAAGCAGTCACTCTCTTTTTGGCACCTAAACCGATGTCAGACAAAGCTTCCCAGTAAACAAGGATAGATGTTATTTGCAAGACTCGATCATAAGAAACAGCATCAGCTATCGTTTCAGTCACAGAAATCCAAATTTCCCTCTTGGTACAAAAGTTGAACTATTCTCAGGTAAAAAAAAAACCACACATAGAAAAAAAAAAAAAAAACTCAATATTTTTAAACTGCCAGTGAGTCTCGTTTTAAATTCCTGTTCGGGTCAAGTCCCCGTTTTTAAATTCCTGTTCGGCCTGTCAGTCCGTTTTTAAAGGTGGTGCGCTGTGTCGGGTGCTGGCCAGTCCGTTTAAATTCCTGTTAATTCTTGTTCGGGTCTAGTCCTTTTTAAATTACCTGTTCGGAGCGTTCAGTCCCGTTTTAAATTTTCCTGTTCGGGTCAAGTCCGTTTTAAATTCCTGTTTCGGTCTGGTGCCAGTCCCGTTTTAAATTCCTTGTTCGGGCCATGTGCGCCGTTTTTTTAAACTTCTTGTTCGGGTCAGTCCCGTTTTTAAATTCCTGTTCGGTGGATGATCTGGTCAGTCCGCGTTCTTAAATTCCTGTTCGGGGGAAGTTATATAACTACCACATACCGTTAGGTAACTCGCCAGTCCCGTTTTAAATTCCCTGTTGCCGGGGCCTAGTCCTCGTTTTAAATTTCCAGTCCCGTATATATACATTACATCGACTTCAGCGACCGAGCCAGTCCCGGTTTTTAAATTCTGTTCGGGCCAGTCCGTTTTAAAAATTCCAGTCCGTGTTTTAAATTCCTGTTCGGGTCAGTCCCGTTTTAAATTCTGTTCGGGCCAGTCCCGTTTTAAATTCTATGTTCGGGTCAGTCCCGTTTTAAATTCCTTGTTCGGGTCAGTCCCGTTTTAAATTCCTTGTTCGGGTCAGTCCCGTTTTAAGTTCCTCGTTCGGGTCAGTCCCGTTTTTTTAAAAATTCCTGTCCGTTCGAATTATTTTGCAGCCGAATACCACAGGTAAGTATTTGGTGTCTACTTCTTTGTCTCAAGTTTTTTCAAAACTCAAACAAAGAGGGGCAAACTGTAGACACCAAATTTTTAAATAATTTGTATGTTGCATCTAATTCATGATTTTGTTTTAGATTGTCTGCATTTTAGTTGTTACCTTTTTATTTGTCTTTTATTTGCTAATTATTTGTCATATTAATTTTGTTCACGTTTTAGTTTTAGTTTTAGTTTTAAGTTTTAACGTAAAATTTGTGAAAAAAAAAGAGAAAAGAGGAAAATGATGAAAAATGATGAAAAATGAAAGAAAAGATCGAAAATGGTAATTTTGTTATTTTTAGTTTGTTTATTTTGATGTGTTTGTAATTAAAATTGTTGTTTTTATTATTATTTAGTTTTACTATTATTTTTGTTAAATTATTAAGTTGAGAAAAGAAAAAAAGAAAAAATCAATCCTATTTCTGCCGGTTCCAATTACACTTCACATTCCAGCACTTTCCAGCTCTAAGCCGACTCACATCCACTAATGCACACTACTATATCACTCCCAACTCACTACAGCAGTTAAGACAGCACTTCTGTTTCCCTTGTCTGCCACAATCCGAGAGTGAGAAAGAGTGAGAGCCGAACTCTTTGCTTCGTTCTTTTCTGTTCGTGAGCTGAAAAAAAAAAAAAAAAGAAACCTGCTGCTTTGTATCCTTGTACCCGTGAGCTGGTGAAGGGTCTGAAAACCAGGCCTCCTCCATCCTAGTCGCAAGTTGGAGCAAGGGAGAGGAGGAGCTGGCAGGCGGCATTTCTGGATAGCCGAGAGGAAGAAAAGATTGCAGCTGCTAGTCGTGGGTTTTAGGCTTCAAGCTAAGGTAAATTCTGGACTTAGATGAATTGTTTATAGGTTGATGCAGCTGTCTATACGCATGCATGTGGGTTTGTGAGGTTAGATGAGGAATTGAGACTTAAAAAAATCTGGTTTGGAAGAATTGGAGCTGCCGAAAGTTTAAGCTGGAATTTGTAACTCTAATTAGCTAATCTGTGATAATCTGAGTCTAGATGCACATTTAATCAACTAAAACCTGGATGATCAGGATTTGCATGAAGGTAGTTAACCTTGATTAAGTCAGAAAATTGAAAAGATACAAAATCAGGTTGCATGCAAGCCAACCGGGAGCAGGATTGTTTGAAATTCTGGTTGAGTAATGTTTTGATGTTGTCCGAATTTGCTTATGGATCAAAATTGATAGATAGTTTCTTATTTGATGTTACATGTAAGCTACGTGGTCTGAATTTTGATTGCATGGCTGGAAATGTTATTGGAAGTTGCTGGATTGCTAAATCAATTTTCCAGCTTAGCCGATGGAGCTGTTTTGGAAATTGCATGGGTATTTTAGCATGAAATTTGCTGGAAAGTGGTTGATTTTCACTTGGTTAGGTGTTTGACTAATTAAAATTAGATGATTAAGCTTTGCAGGAAGTTTATTGGTTCGGCTAAGCAAGAAAAAAATGAAATAGTGAGCGGCTACATGCAAGTTCATCCAAGAATGGTGAACAGAATTTCTGGATTTGTGGATGTTTATAGTAGCTGTCCGAATTTGATCTGAACTAGAAATGATAGTAATTTCATTAAGTAGCCTTGCATGTTAGTTTTGGGTACTTAACACAATGATTCAACCGAGGTAAATTCGGATTCATGCCCAAGCACTTGCTGGAAAATGCATTTCAACTTGCCAAATCAGTTTTATATGTTCCAGATTTTTCAACTTGCTGAACGTATTTTATTTGTGTTTGCACTGGATTTTGCTCAGTTTTTCTTTCTATTTGTTTGGATGATGGCTTGCTGCCTAGTTTAAAGCCTTGTGTTTGGATTTGATTGTGTTTGAAAGCTGGATTTTGTAAAGTGCCGAATTGCAGAAAGTTTGCTGCGTTTTTTTTCTATTTCATTCTTTTGCTGTTTAGTTTTCTTTCTACCTTTGATGATTAGCTCCTTCGTTGTTCTTGTTGGTTTGGAGTTAAGTTAAGCAGCTTGTTAATTAGTTAGAGTTAAGATGTTGTTTTGAGAAATATCTAATCAAAGCTTTGTATTTGAATTATAAATCTGGTTTGCACGATTGAAATGGAAAGAAAAGCTGCGGCTGGAAAAATATGCTGAATGCATGAGCTGCCTTCTGTCTTTGCATCAGTTTTCTTCTATATTTGAGTTTGTTTGAATTCTGAATGTGTGTGTTATGATGTTTAGATTAACTTTGAATGTTTGGTTGAAAGATTTTTGATCAAAATGAGTGTTGAGGTTGATATCTGTTCGTGAGAATGCAAGTTGCGATGGTTTCTTGGCTGCAGAAATATTTGTTTTGGTTGCAGAATGTTTGCTCACGTAGCTTGCATGAACCTGCATGGAAATTGTTTCAAAATTGCCTTTGAACCCCCCAAGTCCCCCCTAGCTCACTATGGCCCAAGTAATTTGAATACTTAATCAATTTAGTCCCTCAAGCTTCTCCATGTTCCACAAAAGCCCAAGCATGTTCTCATTTCTTTACAATTAGGTCCTAAGGTGGGTGTACTTTGAGTCATCATTTGGCCTTTCATTGTTTTTTTGGGATTTTTGAAGCTCTTAAATTTTTCAATTAGTTTTATTTGGTTGATTAATGGTGGCTATCGAGTTTTCAAAATGCATGTTTAAATCATTCATGGACCCTTGTTCACTCTTGGACCTTCAAAACTCCATAATGTTTGTTTGAACCTTGTTATTTACTTGGGGAACTTTTTGTGTTTTTAAAGGTTTCAATTAGGTTCAAATGATTGAGTAGTGCTTGCTTTTGGGTCTTTAGTAGATGTTATGCTTAGGGATCGGATGATCATGCCTTTTGCCTTGGTCTTTAAGTAGTTTTGACTTCATTGAGTTGCAATTGAGGGAAAGTTTGATGTTTTGATGGATTCAAATTGTTTAGTTTATATCTTATCACTAAATTGGTGCATTAATCTTTTGTTTTTGGTGATTTTAGCCTAAGTTAGTCTTTTCTTGGTTGAATCTAGCCGAGTTGAGTTTGTTTACTTCCTTAGTATCACCAACGGGGAGGTATAATCTCTTTTACCCCTTTTGTTTCTCTCCTATGTGGACTAATGTGCTAATTGAGAATTACATGTTTACTTGGCTTTCTTAAATTTGCTTTAATTCCTTTCATTTTAAGTATTTCTTTTATTTATTCATGGGGTATGTGTACACCTCTTGGCTTGTAATAGATAGGGCGTAGCAAGTAATTTGGTCCATTTTCCCTTTCCCTTTTGTTTTAGTTAGCAAATGTAATGGTTGCATGCCTATGTGTTATATGTTAAATGCTTTATTAGGATTTTGCATCTAGTCAAGCATGCTAAGTGTTATGTGCTACGTGTTTATAAGTGATTCGCATGTCTACTCGCTTTTTATAGTGTGGATGAATGGAATGAATGAATGTACGTCACCACACTAGTCCAACGCTAGTTGTGGCTTCTTTTATCGTTTCCACTAGTCCAACGCTAGTCGGAATTCATAGGAGGGGCTAGTCCAATGTTAGACACAATAGATTTTTTTTCCTTTTTCATGAAGTGCATGATCACCACATATCACGCATTTTTCCTTAGTTTATCATTTGGTATGTTCCTCAAACCCCTTCCCCTTCACTTTAGGACTTGCATCTCATGCTAGTTATAGGGTTCATTTGCGTGAAAACTCCCTTGGGTAAGGGAAACGAGCGAGTGTGGCTTCAAAATAGCCTTAGCACGCTAGTTTTCCCTTCTAATCAAAGGGAAAATTGAAATCACAAAAAAATAGAGGTCATCCCCGTACCCGACCTGATGCATTCCTCTAAGTTCATGCATTTTCATATCATTTTCTCACTATTTCTCTCACTAAATATATATCTTAAATCCACATGCCATAATCACACACTTCTTCACTTTCTTTATTTTGTCCTTTCACACATTGCACCCATTTTACTTATATTTACTATTTTCGTTCACTTACACACGAGCACTTATATTTTCATCCATTTGCACACAAACACTTTTCTCAAATTGCACACATGCACTTTTCTTACACTTTTCACACTTGCACATATTTGAGTCTTCATTTGCATTATTTGCGATTTCTATGAGGGCTTTCCTTATTTGGCCGTCGCAATTCATGTGAATGGGACCAAAAGCCTCATAAGAGACATTTCTTAGATTTAGGATTGCATTTCTCATCCATTAGTCATATCCAACTTGCAATACATACCTTGGGTAGAAAAGTTTAGGAAAATAAGGGTTAAATCACGCAACTAGCCTTGGCTAGGTCGAAGGGGTGCCTTGGATTTTTATCCTTGCCTTCCCCTTCGTCAAATGTGACTCCCGAACCTTTTTCTTTGGTTTACGTGGACTAGGAGTCGTTTAAAAGGGGTTTCTTACTACTTTTTCCTATTTTTTCTTTAAAAATTCATTTTTTGGTGACTTGGTACACCTTAACTCATTACCAAGTGGCGACTCCAATTTTTATTTCAAAAACCCTTTTTAAACTATAAATTTGGGTCAAATCGTCGCATTCTCAACCCCCCATTTAGACCCATTTTTTCTTTAAATCACAATTCATTTTCCAATTGAATCAAAAAATACATTTTTTAAACCATTTATTTATTTTACCAAAAAATGGGGCGCGACACTGCTCCCATTGATATAAAGCTGCTCAAACGCCTTGATCGTTTTGATGAGTTTATGAGGAAGAGTCAGGGGTTGAACAAGCAAGGAGTCCTGGACTACGATGAGCTTTGTCTCTTTCCCAATGTACAATTGCCTGAGGGATTCAAAACTCCGAAGTTCAACAAATACGATGGGACGGGTAATCCCAAGACACACCTCCGACTATTTGCTAACAAGTTGGGAAAGCCGGTAGACGACGAGAACCTGCCTCTAAGGTTGTTCCCGGAAAGTCTGGAGGGGGATGCCCTCGACTGGTACTCAAATTTGAAGTCCGAAGAAATAAAAACCTGGATTGACTTGTCCAATGCTTTTGTAAGGCAATATGAGTATAACTGCGAGCTGGCTCCGACACGAACCACGTTGGAAGGAACAAAAAGAAAACCCTCCGAGGATCACAAGACTTATGCCAAGAGGTGGAGGAAGATAGCTGCCAAAGTCGAGCCACCGATGACTGAGGACGAAATCATACGCACTTTCATTAAAGCACATGATCCCCCGTATTTTGAAGAAATTTTCCGCATGACTGGATGCTCGTTCGCTGCCATTGTCAATAAACTTGAGGAGTACGATGACTTCGTGAAAGCTGGGAAGATTGTTAATGTCTCTGTCCTCAAATCCCAGTTGGATGCTTTGCAAGGACAGGGGACTAGTGAGAAGAACCCGCAATTTAAAAAGAAAGAGGGGGAAACTGCCTTCACCTGGAATCAAAACCCTGTCCCAAGACCCAGACCTCGACAATACCCTACCAACTCAAACCCTTACCCCTACTACTCAAATCCTCATCCTGTTTACCACACCAATATCACTCATCCTCGACCTCGCTCAAATTATGCCAACCCGCCTACAACCCCTTTACAAATACCTCAACCAAGCTTTCAACAAGCTCGTCCTCGGCCTCCTTACCACCAAAGATTTCCCCCACCAAATAGACCCATCTACAACTATCCCCGACCCACTGAAACCTACAATCAAAGCCGTACCCGAACCTTCACCAACCTAGGCAGGCCTTTGGACCAATTGTATGAGCAATTGAAGGTTGCCAACAAAATAGGCGTGATTCCCCCTCCAATTTACCTTCATGGCATGCCTGTTGGGTACAATCCACATGCTATTTGTGCCTATCATTCGGGAGTACCTGGCCACTCAACCGCCGATTGCAGGGCACTTAAGCACAAAGTCCAAGACATGATCGAGGCAGGAGAAATAGTGCTAAGGAAAAGAGGTGAACAAGGGCCGATCATAAGTAGAAATCCTTTTCCTGAACACCAGGACACCTTCGAGGCATCCACCTCCAACGACGAAATTTGAAAATCCTGAAGGAGCTTTGCACAATTTGGATGGCCGAGTATCTTCCCTCTTGAAGGGAATTTTGATAAATCTAGGGGTTGTTATTTACTAAAGTTCACAAAACCCATTTCTTGCATATGTGAATAGCTTCATGAGAACATCTTTCGCAATTAAATTTTTGTCTTGTTTCCGCTTGGATTAGTTTTTCTATTAAATGCACAATTTGTTTATTTGATTATTGTCCTGAATTTTAATTCTTTTAAATGGCCAAAGATGAAATTATTTGACCCTTTGAATATCACTGTTCTGGATTCCGATAATACCATTCATCCAAAAGTCCCTTCATTAAGAAAATCCTTCATTGAAAAATCCCTTCATTAAAAATCCTTCCTTCATTAAGAAAGCTCTTCATTGAAGTTCCTTTCATCAAGAAGCTTCTAAGCTGATTGGTTAAAGCAGCGTCACCGACGATTGATTTTGATGGATGAAAGGCAGTTGAATGTCGTATGGCCTGTGTTCATAACAAAAAGGTCCGCCACCGGTCCTTTAGAGAAGAAGGACAAAGAGTTAAAGCGAGATTTGCCAATGCAAGATGAAATCAAAGACGAATTTGGCCTAAACTGGTAAGGCCATTTGTCATTCAAAAAGGTGCTACCGAGTGGAGCACTTATCCTTGAAGAGATGGACGGACAAACAGTCTCTCAACCTATCAACTCAGACATGTGTAAGAAGTTTTATTTCTGATTATGCAAATTTCTTTTGGAAATCATGCAAGGGGCGAAACAAAAGTCAGGCCATCTTCTTTTCCAATCAAAACATTTCATCCCTAACATCCCTTTTGAGCTATCAGAACAATAATTTTTTTTTCGTTTGGCAGCCCCTGAGGATTGCAAACCCCACACTGGGGCAAATTTATTTTTAAAGAGAGATGAAAGAAAAAAGAGGAAAAGAAAGAACCCCACACTGGGGCAAATTTAGTTTTTGAAGGAAATGCAATAGTGAAAAATGCAATGAAAAGCACAAAGAGAAGAATTCAATCAAACTGGGGCAAATTCTCCTCAGTTTTGTTCAAAATTTGGAGATGATCTCAAAATGATGCAATCTCAGGTTATTTCACACCTCTCATCAAATTTGCTTTCAAGCCTCAACTTTTCTTGAAATACCCCACCTGACCCCATTACAAAAGCCCAAAGTCCTGGCTTTCGTCACTTGCTGTATTTCTATTGGAAAGTTTGCTAATCAACTGACAAGTGATGTCCATAATGCCTTCGCCTAATCTTACAAGGGGAAGTGCATTTTACTGATGTCAGAAATCTTTAACTCATACTCCTGAGGCGATTAAGGTTGAGCTCTTCCATTGCTTCCTTAGGTAAAAACCCGAAAGGGCAACCTCAAAAGAAAAGGAGAAAAAGAAAAGGAAAAGAGAAAAACAAAAACAAAAACAAAACAAAAGAAAAGGAGTGGGGGCAACCTTGGTGAAAACCCGAAAGGGCGCCAAGGTAAGATTTCCGCAATGAGCAAGCACAAGGAGGAACAACTGGTGGTTTGAACCATTTGGATTTCTCCTCATTTTTGTCATACCCCTGCCAATATTGAATTCCAGAACAAGGATATTCAGAGATTCGAATACGCATCCTTGGGCCAAAGCTGTGTCATTTTGTAAAACATTCTTTGGCAAATCCATGCTTAGGAAATTCATTTTTACCAAATTTCTTGCATTCATGGTATTTTTGTAGAATTTAAGCACAAAATGGTTATGTGTGCATTCTTGTATGACATGTGAATTTTCTTGCATACTTCATTCTTTATCTTTGAATTTTGGTGAATAACAATCCCCGTGGTTTATTTGAAGCATACTTGGGTTCAGTCATCTCCTGAAAAGGGTTAAGGTTCAACAAAGTCAGTTACGCAGACTTCACAATATGGCAAAGCACATACCTGATCAGTTTGTAAATCGGAAAAGCCTTAGGGTGAAAAATCCAACCCAATCGGCTGCCACAACAAAAGTTGATAAAGGCATCGAAAGACTCATGTTTACACGATTCTCAAAGGAAAACGGATCAAATGATGGTGGCAATTTCTTTGTTTTCTTTTCTCTTTTGCAGAAAAACTGCATGCACAGATGAAAGTAATCACACCTCGCACTGGAATCGGTGCCAGAAAGAGTCCTCCGGTGAACAAAGGCAGAATGAAAATGTCGCAAGCAAATTTCATCAAAAATGCAACAGCATAGCGATACAGAATCAACTCTGGACTCACATTGCAAAAATTCATCATACTGGGGCAAATTAATTTTTTGGAAAGATTTTCAAAAGTCAAAAAGAAAAGCAAAAAGAAAAATCATCAATCAAAAATCAACACAAATTTTATCACGGCAGGCTCGGGTTTAATCCTACTGACCGATTGTCAAGGCATTTTTTATTTTACTCTGCCACTAGCTGTAAGTCAGTCCCACTAGTGCGCATTTCATTTTGCATCGCCACTAGCCGCGGGTCAGTCCCGCGATTCAAAGCCTGTTCGGGTCAGTCCCGCGATTAAAATCATTTTCGGGTCAGTCCCATGATCAAAAGCACATGCGGGTCAGTCCCACAATTCAAAGCCTGTTCGGGTCAGTCCCACGATCAAAAGCTTATTCGGGTCAGTCCCACGATCAAAAGCATTTTCGGGTCAGTCCCATGATCAAAAGGTTATTCGGGTCAGTCCCACGATCAAAAGCATTTTCGGGTCAGTCCCATGATCAAAACTTATTCGGGTCAGTCCCGCAATTCAAAGCCTGTTCGGGTCAGTCCCGCGATTCAAAGCTTGTTCGGGTCAGTCCCGCGATTAAAAGCATTTTCGGGTCAGTCCCATGATCAAAAGCATTTTCGGGTCAGTCCACGATCAAAAGCATTTTCGGGTCAGTCCCACGATCAAAAGCATTTTCGGGTCAGTCCCACGATCAAAAGCATTTTCGGGTCAGTCCCATGATCAAAAGCCTGTTCGGGTCAGTCCCGCGATTAAAAGTTTATCCGGGTCAGTCCCATGATCAAAAGCTTATTCGGGTCAGTCCCACGGTCAAAAGCTCATTCGGGTCAGCCCCACGATCAAAAGCATTTTCGGGTCAGTCCCATGATCAAAAGCTCATTCGGGTCAGTCCCACGATCAAGAGCATTTTCGGGTCAGTCCCACAATCAAGAGCATTTTTCGGGTCAGTCCCATGATCAAAAGCATTTTCGGGTCAGTCCCGTGATTAAAGCTTGTTCGGGCCAGTCCCATGATTTGAATTTCCTATCTCTAGTCAATCCCACTTTTGTCCGGGTCTATCCCGTGGGTCTATCCCAATTTTACATTTTTGTCCGGGTCTATCCCGTAGGTCTATCCCAATTTTAAATTCCTGTTCGGGTCAGTCCCGATTTCAAAATTCCTGTTCGGGTCAGTCCCGTTTTAAATTTCTGTTCGGGTAAGTCCCGTTTTATTTTTCATGTTCGGGTCAGCCCCGTATTAGAATTCCTGTTCGTTGGAATCTTTCGCAGCCGAATAACACAGGTAAGTATTTGGTGTCTACTTCTTTGCCTCAAGTTTTTTCAAAACTCAGACAAAGAGGGGCA
Source organism: Coffea eugenioides (assembly GCF_003713205.1). Taxonomy (NCBI): domain Eukaryota; kingdom Viridiplantae; phylum Streptophyta; class Magnoliopsida; order Gentianales; family Rubiaceae; genus Coffea; species Coffea eugenioides. Next base: position 18,043 of record NW_020862134.1, read on the forward strand.
AACTGTAGACACCAAATTTTTGAATAATTTTATGTGGCATCTATTTCATGATTTTCATTTTAGATTGCTTGCATTCGTTGTTTACTTTTAGTTTTAATTTTTGGTTTTAGCTTTTAAGTTTAAAGTTAGCGTAGAGTTTTTAGAAAAAAAAGAAAAAAGAAGACATCAAAAATATGTTTTAGTCATTTTGTTTTTATTCAAAGCTTTCTTGAAAGAGAAATGAAAATGAAAAATCACAAAAAAGGAGAAAAGAAAATTAAAGAAAAAGGAAAAAATAGGCTTTAGTTGGATTGGAAAAATGAAAAAAAAGAGAAAAAGGAAAAAGGAAAATTTGTTCACAAAAATATGTTTATTTCTTTAAATTCAATCTTTGGGCACTTTAGTTATTTTTATTAAGTTATTTTTGAGAAAAGAAAATGAATGAAAATGAAAAAAGAAAATGTGAAAAGATGGAAAAATGGCCATTTTTGTTGTTTTTAGTTGTTTAGTTTTTAAATTATTTTCATTATTATTACTATTATTATTACCTGGTTTTTTGTCAATTTGTTATTATTATTTATATTTTATCATTTCTGTATTTATTAAGTTTTTTTTTTAAAAAAAAAAAAAAAAAAAAAAAGAAATTGATTCGCGGCATGCAAGTTGCCGCGACTTGCAAAGTGAAGATTCGGGTGAGCCCCTTGGGCTGCAAATACAGGAAGAAAGGACGGAGGTTTTAGGGTTGAAGGGAGGATCATTTGATATAAATAGAAAAAGGCAAGACAGCCGCAGGGGGGGGGGGATGGAAGAAAGGTCGACGGCTAAAATTATCAGAGAGAGCCGAGAGAGTTTCTTGGAGAAACAAAAAGTGACGGCGAGAAAATTTTAGGACAGGGGAGAGGGCTGATGAACGAGCAAAACCAGAGAGACTGAGAGTGGTAGGGGGCTGAGTGAAAAGCTGTGAGCTTGAGGATGGAAAAAGAAGATTGTTAGGGGAGCTGTTGGCTGCTGGAGAGGAGCGAAACCAAAAGGGTCTTCAGTCGCGAAGACGAAGAAGGGCTTGTGTCATCGCCCGCGCTCTTTCGCTGACGTTTTGAGGTTTCTGGCCGAATCATCTTGAGCCTTTTCTCCATTCAGGTATTGGATTCTTACCTGTTTTACGTCTTGGCCGAAAGGGAATTGCAGAAAGCTTGCGGCTTTGCTTGTTTTTATGCTTGGATTTGTTTAGCTTGGACTGGTTTTGAGAGACAGAAACTCGAATGTGGTCTATCATGAATGTTCATCCCAAGTCCCTCTCCTAGCCTCTATGCTGAACTTATGACTCTGATGGAAATAAATTAATGCATAAGGTTCGGATAAGTTTCATCTGCACGAACAAATTTGCAGAATTTTTATTTCCCTAGCTTTCTGTATGCGCATTCTTTTCCCTGATTCTGTGAATTCCATGCTCAAGGCTAGTAAAGGGTTTTGATGAACCTTGTCGCCTGTTTCTAGGATGTTTTGTGTCTAAATGTCTAATGATGTAAACTCTTGGTCACACGGTTGCATGGGTCCTCGTCTGGTTGCAGATTTTGTGCATGAAAGCTTGCTGCAACAAGCTTGAAGTTGGCTTGTTGCAGCAGCGTGGATTTTCTTTTTCGATTGCCCAAAGCTCGAAGTTTTCTTTCCTTGGCTTTCTGTCCAGCATGATTTTGTATAAAAGAGAGTAGATCCATGTTTGAGGATATTTGACTAGTGCTGGGTTTCTTTGGCTGAACAATTTTGCTGAATGTTTGCATCTGCATTTTATTATTTTTCTGAGTTGCTGTAAGCTGCGGAAGTAGCAGCAGCAATTGCAGAAGTAAAGAGGTCTTTGGCATTTGTTTGCTTGCGTGCAAAAATCAAAAACTTTGTTCAGGTTATGCTAACTAAACGCTTGAGATATTTACTGGTTTGGGGTTGATAAACCTATGAGCTTAGTGCATTTTTTTTTTGTGTGTATGAGTGGAGCCGCAGGGTTGCAACAGGAAGCCGCAAGTGTCGTCCTTTCTTTTGCTGCATTTCGTCTTCATCATTTGCTGCTTTCTTTTCTTCCCATAACAGCCCATACAAGCTAGTTTTTTTTTTTGGTCATCTTGTTAGCTGAATCTGGTGTAACTAATTAAGGATAGAATTGCATGTTTTCGTCTAAATGTCTCATGATTTGCGGATGCACAAACAAGAGGGAACATTGCAGCAAGATTGTTGACCGAAAACTTTGCAGAAACCTGAGGACAGTGAAAACGCAGCAGATTCTATTTTGTTGTTGCAGCCACTGTTTCTAGTTGTCATTAGCATGAAGTGCTGCCATGAATTATATTTTTCAGAGGTGTTTAGCCATGTTTGTTAATTGAAGTTGGTTGAAAGCTTTGAATGGATCTTGCTTGCCGAATCTTGTTGAGAAATCATGGAAGCTGTTGAATGAATTGGCATGATAATCACTTGGTTTGTTTGATGCAGAGAATGCTTTCGTACGTTTGCATGCATGCATGTACTAATTTCAGAAAATTGCATCCTCACCCCCCAAGTCTCTCCTTCTCCTGCTATGGCCCAATCAATTGAATAATTTCATCAAATTGGTCCTTGATAATTTTAATTTGTGCAACTTCATTGCTTGTTTGCTTCAATTAACTACCATGCTTAGCTTAAATTGCACTTAAGTTATGACTTTAGGGACTTTATGACTAAGTGAGCCTTGTTTTGCCCATTTCTTTTAATTTTTCTTAAATAAAGTGGTGCCTTGACCTTTTTATTATTTTGGAGGGTAATTGAATAATTTCACTTCATTGGGGCGTCAATTCAAGGGAGGTACACTCTATCCCTCATTTGCACTACATTTGACCTTACGTGCTCCTACGTGTTGTGTGAATATGCCTGTCTACTTCGCTTTCCTTACCTCCTTGCATGCATTTACTTGCTTTTTACTTTTATTTAAGTTTTTATGGGGTATGTGTACACCTCTTGGCTTGTAATAGATAGTGCTCGGAGAGCATCTGGTCCATTCACCCTTTCCCTTTTATGCTTTTATGGGGTATGTGTACACCTCTTGGCTTGTAATAGATAGCACTCGGAGAGCACCTGGTCCATTTCCCCTTCCCCTTGGTTGCTTGTTTTTGTTGCTACATGTTTAATTGCTTTATTAGGCTCTTGCATCTAGTCGAGCATGCTAAGTGCTAAGTGCTATGTGTTTACGAGTGTTTTGGCATGTCTACTTGCTTTCATAGCCATGAATGAGTGGAATGGATGAATGTACGTTTCCGCTAGTCCAGCGCTAGTCGGAATTCATAGAATGGGCTAGTCCAATGCTAGACCCTTAGGGATTTCCCCTCGTTAGCACATCATTTGCCTGTTCACTACATATCATGCATTTTTCCTTAGTTTTATCATTTGGCATGATCCTCGACCCCCTTTTCCCCTCATTTTAGGTTTTGCATCCCATACTAGCTATAGGGTTCATTTTGCTTGAGTGTCCCCTTCCGATAAGGAAAACGAGCGAGTGTGGCTACTCGATAGCCTTAGCACGCTAGTTTCGCCTTCTAATCAAAGGGAAAATCAAGTCACGATTTAGGTCTCCCCGTACCCAATATGCATGAATTCCCTAGGCTCATGCATTCTCAATCCACTCTATCATTACACTTTCACTTTTGTCTCATTTGCACACATGCACCTTTTTATCACTTTCACTCGCACACGAGTACTTTCATCTACATTTGCACACCTTCACTCTTATCTTATTACTTTTATCATTTTTCTCACTTCACACAAACTCACACTTTCACATGGCATGCATTCCACTCATTTTTCACGTCATTTAGGTTTAGGTGTGACCTCTCCAAAAGGATCATTATTGGGCTTCACAATTAATGTGATTGGCACCACTCAACCTTTGAAGAGAAATTTCCCCCAATCCCCCTAGGTCTAGGTTTTTGCATTCATATAGACATATCCAATAAGCGATACATACCTTGGGTAGAAAAAATTAGGGAAAATTGGTTTAAGTCACGCAACTAGCCTTGGCTAGGTCGAAGGGGTGCCTTGGATTTTTATCCTTGCCTTCCCCTTCGTCAAATGTGACCCCCGATCCCTCTTTTGGTTACGTAGACCCAAAAGTTCTCAAAAAGGGTTTATTTACTTTTTATTCAAAAACAAAAATCATTTTTGGGTGACTTGGTACACCCTAACTCTATACCAAGTGGCGACTCCATTTTTGATACAAAAAACCCTTTTGAACTTCACTTGGCCAAATCGTCGCATTATAAGTCCTATGGCCTTTTACTTTTCACATTGCACACCACACACCACACAATCCACTCACACCATTTCAAAAGTGGGGCGCGACAGTTGGCGACTCCACTGGGGACTTCCTAAGTGGGTCCAAGCATTTGACTTAGCCATTCGTTTCCTTTTTCTACCCTTTTTATGCATTGCATTTGGATATTAGGCTTGCATTTTCCATTTTTAGGGCCTTTTTGCCTCGCGCGCGTATCCAACTATTCCCTCACTCACGTATGTGTGATTGGTTGATTGGATGTGTGTTTACTTGTTATCTCGCGCTTGCATTGCATTTTGGGAGGTATGGGTCACCCTAGAGCCTCGCGTTGGTTCTTGACCCTTCCCCTCCAAACGAGCACTAGCATACGAGCATACGCTTTACTTCTTTTATCCCTTTTATTTTTCTTTAGTGGCTTGTCACGCCACTCCACCCTAGTAGGATTAGGCGACTCACTTGGACATGTGATCACGACACGATGTGTGTGTAGCATGTTCCAATGGGTCACTCAATCTTCCGCTTAAAGCTATTAGTTGATAGCCTTTAGCTTTTGGTCGAAGATTGAGGTTTTGATAGATTCACTCAAACACGTAGCCGTGACACGATGTGTGCGTAGCGGTGTTTGGGGAATCGCTCAAGCCACCGACAAAGAACCTTGGGATTGGTGGCCCTTGGTTTCTAAGTCTGAAGGCTCGGGGACCTGAGCTCATCGAGTCTAGATGCATTAGTGAACCCCAACCTCATGCATCCATGATAGCTTGCCTAGGGTAGAGTCGGCCCTACCCTATTAGGGACACGATTCACGAGGGGAGGGGTCCAACCCCTTTCTCCTTTTTATTGCTTTATTTCTTTGTATTTATTTCGTTGCTGCAATGTGTTATGTGCATTAATCTGGCTGAGCTAACTTTTCTTGGTTTTGTGTCCCCATTGCATTCACAAACTCTAGCAAATAAGAGGTCTGACATGACCTTCTTTTAGAACCTACCCTCGTAGATAGGTTATTGTACGTTTTAAGATTTGGTATATTGCATTCATAGATTAGTAATTGCATATCATTCTAGGCCTACCTTGGCGTATAAAAGGTCCTTTTAGATCATGATTTCATTTCAAATTGCATGTTTTACTGCTTTAATATAATGGCATCATGCATAAACCATAGAAAGGGAATGCCACATAGGGAATCCCGTGTTTAGGAATAAGCCACCTTGTGTCTCGGATACTTAATCCAGTGAGACTTGCACGTTTACATTTTGTACCATCCAAAGGGGTAGTGCATAAGGTAAGGTAGGATCCGATCATTTTCAAAAGCGATCTTTGGAATATGAACGTCTAATAATCACTTTTTGGCCATTTTATCAAAAGTTGGTAAAAATCCCTTGCGCAAAGGACATTAATTTGAAGAAATTCACAAATGATTCCTCCTATTGAGATGATAAATAAATTGAGGCCAAATTGTGATTTTAGAAGGCTCATAGACTGATTTTCTGAAACCACCAATGGCCGGCCGATTCGATCGATCCATTTTGTCAATTCATAATCGATTTTAAATAAACCATTCATTTGACCAATTTACCCTTTTTAGGGTCATTCGGTCGATTTTGAATAAATCATCAATTCATTTGACCAATTTACCCTTTTTAGGGTCATTCGGTCGATTTTGAATAAATCATCAAATCATTTGACCAATTTACCCTTTTTAGGGTCATTCGGTCGATTTTGAATAAATCGTCAATTCATTTGACCAATTTACCCTTTTTAGGGTCTTTTGACCAATTTACCCTTTTTAGGGTCATGCGGTCGCTTTTGAATAAATTATCAATTCAATTGACCAAATTACCCTTTTTAGGGTCTTTTGACCAATTTACCCTTTTTAGGGTCATTCGGCCGATTTTTGAATAAATCACTAATTCAATTTCATTCATTTGGCCAATTTACCCATTTTTAGGGCAACCGAGCCGATTTTGAATAAATCAAGTTTCATTCAATCTATTTGATCAATTTACCCTTTTTAAGGTGATCTGATTAATTTTGGATAAATTAAATGTCATTCAATTCATTTGACCTGTTTCCCTTTTTAGGGTAATCCGGTCGATTTTTAATAAATTGTCAATTTCATTTGACCAATTAGGGTTTCAATGTCGAATTCCAAATTGAAAAACCTAGTCGATTTTGAGGAAAGCATCCATTGCATCCAGTCATTTGATCAGTTGGAGTTTTGACTCACTGAGAAAATTTGTCAAAACGAATTCCCATCTTTTCGATAGGAAGTTCGTCAAGGTCAAACCCATGTGTTTTGCAAATCAAAGGTGATCAATCTATTCGGACGTTGACCTCATTTTGACAAATCTCTCGTCACTCCAATGGCCAAATTTTTCAAATTATTTTTCACTCAATGAGTTGATCAGATCCGTCAGGTATGATATAGTGCTTACCCTAGAGGATCGCATTTTCATGCTAGGCCTACCCTTGGCATAAAAAGGGTTCCCCCATAGGACATGCATCCGAATTTTCTGGATATCTACTAACTCTTGCCTTTTTCTTTTCCTTTTCTTTATTTTCTTTGGAATAATTAAGTGAGGGTTGAACCTAAAGGCAATCTGTCAAAAATTCTCAGGTGATATTTCAACATAGCTTCTCGTCGAAGCCCCATCATAACGCGATCCCGCAGTAGAGCCCAGAGGAGTCGTGTAAACATGAGTTCACAACCGGAACGGTCAGATAAGTTTGCTACTACCGCTCAACCCGAGACTGCAAGTTCGGGGATTCAGTTGACTGAGATGCTTACCAAGTTTGGAGAGATGGCGTATGAGATGGCCGCCCAAAGGAAGTTGAATGATGAGCTAATTAGCAGCGGAGTTCGACCCGAACCTGTACCCGCCAGACAGCCTGAGCAAGAGTCATTTGTCCTACCTTCGGCCCATGCCACTGTTACTCCATCATTTCCTATTGCACCCGAAGAAACTTTCACCTATCCCACCACAAATTTGCCATACACTTACCCTCCTCATCCTTCATTTTTTCTTACTCACACGCGAGGTCCACCACCCCAAATCACTTCAAATATACCACCTGAGCCACATACCTTTTATTACCCTGTTGCTGAGCCATTCCTACCAGACCATATTGTTCAAACCAAGGCAGAAATGGGGGAATCTTCTGCTCCCATTGATATAAAGCTGCTCAAACGCCTTGATCGTTTTGATGAGTTTATGAGGAAGAGTCAGGGGTTGAACAAGCAAGGAGTCCTGGACTACGATGAGCTTTGTCTCTTTCCCAATGTACAATTGCCTGAGGGATTCAAAACTCCGAAGTTCAACAAATACGATGGGACGGGTAATCCCAAGACACACCTCCGACTATTTGCTAACAAGTTGGGAAAGCCGGTAGACGACGAGAACCTGCCTCTAAGGTTGTTCCCGGAAAGTCTGGAGGGGGATGCCCTCGACTGGTACTCAAATTTGAAGTCCGAAGAAATAAAAACCTGGATTGACTTGTCCAATACTTTTGTAAGGCAATATGAGTATAACTGCGAGCTGGCTCCGACACGAACCACGTTGGAAGGAACAAAAAGAAAACCCTCCGAGGATCACAAGACTTATGCCAAGAGGTGGAGGAAGATAGCTGCCAAAGTCGAGCCACCGATGACTGAGGACGAAATCATACGCACTTTCATTAAAGCACATGATCCCCCGTATTTTGAAGAAATTTTCCGCATGACTGGATGCTCGTTCGCTGCCATTGTCAATAAACTTGAGGAGTACGATGACTTCGTGAAAGCTGGGAAGATTGTTAATGTCTCTGCCCTCAAATCCCAGTTGGATGCTTTGCAAGGACAGGGGACTAGTGAGAAGAACCCGCAATTTAAAAAGAAAGAGGGGGAAACTGCCTTCACCTGGAATCAAAACCCTGTCCCAAGACCCAGACCTCGACAATACCCTACCAACTCAAACCCTTACCCCTACTACTCAAATCCTCATCCTGTTTACCACACCAATATCACTCATCCTCGACCTCGCTCAAATTATGCCAACCCGCCTACAACCCCTTTACAAATACCTCAACCAAGCTTTCAACAAGCTCGTCCTCGGCCTCCTTACCACCAAAGATTTCCCCCACCAAATAGACCCATCTACAACTATCCCCGACCCACTGAAACCTACAATCAAAGCCGTACCCGAACCTTCACCAACCTAGGCAGGCCTTTGGACCAATTGTATGAGCAATTGAAGGTTGCCAACAAAATAGGCGTGATTCCCCCTCCAACTTACCTTCATGGCATGCCTGTTGGGTACAATCCACATGCTATTTGTGCCTATCATTCGGGAGTACCTGGCCACTCAACCGCCGATTGCAGGGCACTTAAGCACAAAGTCCAAGACATGATCGAGGCAGGAGAAATAGTGCTAAGGAAAAGAGGTGAACAAGGGCCGATCATAAGTAGAAATCCTTTTCCTGAACACCAGGACACCTTCGAGGCATCCACCTCCAACGACGAAATTTGAAAATCCTGAAGGAGCTTTGCACAATTTGGATGGCCGAGTATCTTCCCTCTTGAAGGGAATTTTGATAAATCTAGGGATTGTTATTTACTAAAGTTCACAAAACCCATTTCTTGCATATGTGAATAGCTTCATGAGAACATCTTTCGCAATTAAATTTTTGTCTTGTTTCCGCTTGGATTAGTTTTTCTATTAAATGCACAATTTGTTTATTTGATTATTGTCCTGAATTTTAATTCTTTTAAATGGCCAAAGATGAAATTATTTGACCCTTTGAATATCACTGTTCTGGATTCCGATAATACCATTCATCCAAAAGTCCCTTCATTAAGAAAATCCTTCATTGAAAAATCCCTTCATTAAAAATCCTTCATTGAAAAATCCCTTCATTAAGAAAGCTCTTCATTGAAAATCCTTTCGTTAAGAAAGCCTTTCATCAAGAAATCCCTCCTCTGCCAAGTTCTAAGCTGATTGGTTAAAGCAGCGTCACCGACGATTGATTTTGATGGATGAAAGGCAGTTGAATGTCGTATGGCCTGTGTTCATAACAAAAAGGTCCGCCACCGGTCCTTTAGAGAAGAAGGACAAAGAGTTAAAGCGAGATTTGCCAATGCAAGATGAAATCAAAGACGAATTTGGCCTAAACTGGTAAGGCCATTTGTCATTCAAAAAAGTGCTACCGAGTGGAGCACTTATCCTTGAAGAGATGGACGGACAAACAATCTCTCAACCTATCAACTCAGACATGTGTAAGAAGTTTTATTTCTGATTATGCAAATTTCTTTTGGAAATCATGCAAGGGGCGAAACAAAAGTCAGGCCATCTTCTTTTCCAATCAAAACATTTCATCCCTAACCATCCCTTTTGAGCTATCAGAACAATAATTTTTTTTTCGTTTGGCAGCCCCTGAGGATTGCAAACCCCACACTGGGGCAAATTTATTTTGAAAGAGAGATGAAAGAAAAAAGAGGAAAAGAAAGAACCCCACACTGGGGCAAATTTAGTTTTTGAAGGAAAATGCAATGAAAAGCACAAAGAGAAGAATTCAATCAAACTGGGGCAAATTCTCCTCAGTTTTGTTCAAAATTTGGAGATGATCTCAAAATGATGCAATCTCAGGTTATTTCACACCTCTCATCAAATTTGCTTTCAAGCCTCAACTTTTCTTGAAATACCCCACCTGACCCCATTACAAAAGCCCAAAGTCCTGGCTTTCGTCACTTGCTGTATTTCTATTGGAAAGTTTGCTAATCAACTGACAAGTGATGTCCATAATGCCTTCGCCTAATCTTACAAGGGGAAGTGCATTTTACTGATGTCAGAAATCTTTAACTCATACTCCTGAGGCGATTAAGGTTGAGCTCTTCCATTGCTTCCTTAGGTAAAAACCCGAAAGGGCAACCTCAAAAGAAAAGGAGAAAAAGAAAAGGAAAAGAGAAAAACAAAAACAAAAACAAAACAAAAGAAAAGGAGTGGGGGCAACCTTGGTGAAAACCCGAAAGGGCGCCAAGGTAAGATTTCCGCAATGAGCAAGCACAAGGAGGAACAACTGGTGGTTTGAACCATTTGGATTTCTCCTCATTTTTGTCATACCCCTGCCAATATTGAATTCCAGAACAAGGATATTCAGAGATTCGAATACGCATCCTTGGGCCAAAGCTGTGTCATTTTGTAAAACATTCTTTGGCAAATCCATGCTTAGGAAATTCATTTTTACCAAATTTCTTGCATTCATGGTATTTTTGTAGAATTTAAGCACAAAATGGTTATGTGTGCATTCTTGTATGACATGTGAATTTTCTTGCATACTTCATTCTTTATCTTTGAATTTTGGTGAATAACAATCCCCGTGGTTTATTTGAAGCATACTTGGGTTCAGTCATCTCCTGAAAAGGGTTAAGGTTCAACAAAGTCAGTTACGCAGACTTCACAATATGGCAAAGCACATACCTGATCAGTTTGTAAATCGGAAAAGCCTTAGGGTGAAAAATCCAACCCAATCGGCTGCCACAACAAAAGTTGATAAAGGCATCGAAAGACTCATGTTTACACGATTCTCAAAGGAAAACGGATCAAATGATGGTGGCAATTTCTTTGTTTTCTTTTCTCTTTTGCAGAAAAACTGCATGCACAGATGAAAGTAATCACACCTCGCACTGGAATCGGTGCCAGAAAGAGTCCTCCGGTGAACAAAGGCAGAATGAAAATGTCGCAAGCAAATTTCATCAAAAATGCAACAGCATAGCGATACAGAATCAACTCTGGACTCACATTGCAAAAATTCATCATACTGGGGCAAATTAATTTTTTGGAAAGATTTTCAAAAGTCAAAAAGAAAAGCAAAAAGAAAAATCATCAATCAAAAATCAACACAAATTTTATCACGGCAGGCTCGGGTTTAATCCTACTGACCGATTGTCAAGGCATTTTTTATTTTACTCTGCCACTAGCTGTAAGTCAGTCCCACTAGTGCGCATTTCATTTTGCATCGCCACTAGCCGCGGGTCAGTCCCGCGATTCAAAGCCTGTTCGGGTCAGTCCCGCGATTAAAATCATTTTCGGGTCAGTCCCATGATCAAAAGCACATGCGGGTCAGTCCCACAATTCAAAGCCTGTTCGGGTCAGTCCCACGATCAAAAGCTTATTCGGGTCAGTCCCACGATCAAAAGCATTTTCGGGTCAGTCCCATGATCAAAAGGTTATTCGGGTCAGTCCCACGATCAAAAGCATTTTCGGGTCAGTCCCATGATCAAAACTTATTCGGGTCAGTCCCGCAATTCAAAGCCTGTTCGGGTCAGTCGCGATTCAAAGCTTGTTCGGGTCAGTCCCGCGATTAAAAGCATTTTTCGGGTCAGTCCCATGATCCATCAGTGATCAAAAGCATTTTCGGGTCAGTCCCACGATCAAAAGCATTTTCGGGTCAGTCCACGATCAAAAGCATTTTCGGGTCAGTTCAAAAGCATTTTCGATCAAAAAAGCCTGTTCGGGTCAGTCCCGCGATTAAAAGTTTATCCGGGTCAGCCCCATGATCAAAAGCTTATTCGGGTCAGTCCCACGGTCAAAAGCTCATTCGGGTCAGCCCCACGATCAAAAGCATTTTCGGGTCAGTCCCATGATCAAAAGCTCATTCGGGTCAGTCCCACGATCAAGAGCATTTTCGGGTCAGTCCCACAATCAAGAGCATTTTTCGGGTCAGTCCCATGATCAAAAGCATTTTCGGGTCAGTCCCGTGATTAAAGCTTGTTCGGGCCAGTCCCATGATTTGAATTTCCTATCTCTAGTCAATCCCACTTTTGTCCGGGTCTATCCCGTGGGTCTATCCCAATTTTACATTTTTGTCCGGGTCTATCCCGTAGGTCTATCCCAATTTTAAATTCCTGTTCGGGTCAGTCCCGATTTCAAAATTCCTGTTCGGGTCAGTCCCGTTTTAAATTTCTGTTCGGGTAAGTCCCGTTTTATTTTTCATGTTCGGGTCAGCCCCGTATTAGAATTCCTGTTCGTTGGAATCTTTCGCAGCCGAATAACACAGGTAAGTATTTGGTGTCTACTTCTTTGCCTCAAGTTTTTTCAAAACTCAGACAAAGAGGGGCAAACTGTAGACACCAAATTTTTGAATAATTTTATGTGGCATCTATTTCATGATTTTCATTTTAGATTGCTTGCATTCGTTGTTTACTTTTAGTTTTAATTTTTGGTTTTAGCTTTTAAGTTTAAAGTTAGCGTAGAGTTTTTAGAAAAAAAAGAAAAAAGAAGACATCAAAAATATGTTTTAGTCATTTTGTTTTTATTCAAAGCTTTCTTGAAAGAGAAATGAAAATGAAAAATCACAAAAAAGGAGAAAAGAAAATTAAAGAAAAAGGAAAAAATAGGCTTTAGTTGGATTGGAAAAATGAAAAAAAAGAGAAAAAGGAAAAAGGAAAATTTGTTCACAAAAATATGTTTATTTCTTTAAATTCAATCTTTGGGCACTTTAGTTATTTTTATTAAGTTATTTTTGAGAAAAGAAAATGAATGAAAATGAAAAAAGAAAATGTGAAAAGATGGAAAAATGGCCATTTTTGTTGTTTTTAGTTGTTTAGTTTTTAAATTATTTTCATTATTATTACTATTATTATTACCTGGTTTTTTGTCAATTTGTTATTATTATTTATATTTTATCATTTCTGTATTTATTAAGTTTTTTTTTTAAAAAAAAAAAAGAAAAAAAAAAGAAATTGATTCGCGGCATGCAAGTTGCCGCGACTTGCAAAGTGAAGATTCGGGTGAGCCCCTTGGGCTGCAAATACAGGAAGAAAGGACGGAGGTTTTAGGGTTGAAGGGAGGATCATTTGATATAAATAGAAAAAGGCAAGACAGCCGCAGGGGGGGGGGGATGGAAGAAAGGTCGACGGCTAAAATTATCAGAGAGAGCCGAGAGAGTTTCTTGGAGAAACAAAAAGTGACGGCGAGAAAATTTTAGGACAGGGGAGAGGGCTGATGAACGAGCAAAACCAGAGAGACTGAGAGTGGTAGGGGGCTGAGTGAAAAGCTGTGAGCTTGAGGATGGAAAAAGAAGATTGTTAGGGGAGCTGTTGGCTGCTGGAGAGGAGCGAAACCAAAAGGGTCTTCAGTCGCGAAGACGAAGAAGGGCTTGTGTCATCGCCCGCGCTCTTTCGCTGACGTTTTGAGGTTTCTGGCCGAATCATCTTGAGCCTTTTCTCCATTCAGGTATTGGATTCTTACCTGTTTTACGTCTTGGCCGAAAGGGAATTGCAGAAAGCTTGCGGCTTTGCTTGTTTTTATGCTTGGATTTGTTTAGCTTGGACTGGTTTTGAGAGACAGAAACTCGAATGTGGTCTATCATGAATGTTCATCCCAAGTCCCTCTCCTAGCCTCTATGCTGAACTTATGACTCTGATGGAAATAAATTAATGCATAAGGTTCGGATAAGTTTCATCTGCACGAACAAATTTGCAGAATTTTTATTTCCCTAGCTTTCTGTATGCGCATTCTTTTCCCTGATTCTGTGAATTCCATGCTCAAGGCTAGTAAAGGGTTTTGATGAACCTTGTCGCCTGTTTCTAGGATGTTTTGTGTCTAAATGTCTAATGATGTAAACTCTTGGTCACACGGTTGCATGGGTCCTCGTCTGGTTGCAGATTTTGTGCATGAAAGCTTGCTGCAACAAGCTTGAAGTTGGCTTGTTGCAGCAGCGTGGATTTTCTTTTTCGATTGCCCAAAGCTCGAAGTTTTCTTTCCTTGGCTTTCTGTCCAGCATGATTTTGTATAAAAGAGAGTAGATCCATGTTTGAGGATATTTGACTAGTGCTGGGTTTCTTTGGCTGAACAATTTTGCTGAATGTTTGCATCTGCATTTTATTATTTTTCTGAGTTGCTGTAAGCTGCGGAAGTAGCAGCAGCAATTGCAGAAGTAAAGAGGTCTTTGGCATTTGTTTGCTTGCGTGCAAAAATCAAAAACTTTGTTCAGGTTATGCTAACTAAACGCTTGAGATATTTACTGGTTTGGGGTTGATAAACCTATGAGCTTAGTGCATTTTTTTTTTGTGTGTATGAGTGGAGCCGCAGGGTTGCAACAGGAAGCCGCAAGTGTCGTCCTTTCTTTTGCTGCATTTCGTCTTCATCATTTGCTGCTTTCTTTTCTTCCCATAACAGCCCATACAAGCTAGTTTTTTTTTTGGTCATCTTGTTAGCTGAATCTGGTGTAACTAATTAAGGATAGAATTGCATGTTTTCGTCTAAATGTCTCATGATTTGCGGATGCACAAACAAGAGGGAACATTGCAGCAAGATTGTTGACCGAAAACTTTGCAGAAACCTGAGGACAGTGAAAACGCAGCAGATTCTATTTTGTTGTTGCAGCCACTGTTTCTAGTTGTCATTAGCATGAAGTGCTGCCATGAATTATATTTTTCAGAGGTGTTTAGCCATGTTTGTTAATTGAAGTTGGTTGAAAGCTTTGAATGGATCTTGCTTGCCGAATCTTGTTGAGAAATCATGGAAGCTGTTGAATGAATTGGCATGATAATCACTTGGTTTGTTTGATGCAGAGAATGCTTTCGTACGTTTGCACGCATGCATGTACTAATTCCAGAAAATTGCATCCTCACCCCCCAAGTCTCCCCTTCTCCTGCTATGGCCCAATCAATTGAATAATTTCATCAAATTGGTCCTTGATAATTTTAATTTGTGCAACTTCATTGCTTGTTTGCTTCAATTAACTACCATGCTTAGCTTAAATTGCACTTAAGTTATGACTTTAGGGACTTTATGACTAAGTGAGCCTTGTTTTGCCCATTTCTTTTAATTTTTCTTAAATAAAGTGGTGCCTTGACCTTTTTATTATTTTGGAGGGTAATTGAATAATTTCACTTCATTGGGGCGTCAATTCAAGGGAGGTACACTCTATCCCTCATTTGCACTACATTTGACCTTACGTGCTCCTACGTGTTGTGTGAATATGCCTGTCTACTTCGCTTTCCTTACCTCCTTGCATGCATTTACTTGCTTTTTACTTTTATTTAAGTTTTTATGGGGTATGTGTACACCTCTTGGCTTGTAATAGATAGTGCTCGGAGAGCATCTGGTCCATTCACCCTTTCCCTTTTATGCTTTTATGGGGTATGTGTACACCTCTTGGCTTGTAATAGATAGCACTCGGAGAGCACCTGGTCCATTTCCCCTTCCCCTTGGTTGCTTGTTTTTGTTGCTACATGTTTAATTGCTTTATTAGGCTCTTGCATCTAGTCGAGCATGCTAAGTGCTAAGTGCTATGTGTTTACGAGTGTTTTGGCATGTCTACTTGCTTTCATAGCCATGAATGAGTGGAATGGATGAATGTACGTTTCCGCTAGTCCAGCGCTAGTCGGAATTCATAGAATGGGCTAGTCCAACGCTAGACCCTTAGGGATTTCCCCTCGTTAGCACATCATTTGCCTGTTCACTACATATCATGCATTTTTCCTTAGTTTTATCATTTGGCATGATCCTCGACCCCCTTTTCCCCTCATTTTAGGTTTTGCATCCCATACTAGCTATAGGGTTCATTTTGCTTGAGTGTCCCCTTCCGATAAGGAAAACGAGCGAGTGTGGCTACTCGATAGCCTTAGCACGCTAGTTTCGCCTTCTAATCAAAGGGAAAATCAAGTCACGATTTAGGTCTCCCCGTACCCAATATGCATGAATTCCCTAGGCTCATGCATTCTCAATCCACTCTATCATTACACTTTCACTTTTGTTTCATTTGCACACATGCACCTTTTTATCACTTTCACTCGCACACGAGTACTTTCATCTACATTTGCACACCTTCACTCTTATCTTATTACTTTTATCATTTTTCTCACTTCACACAAACTCACACTTTCACATGGCATGCATTCCACTCATTTTTCACGTCATTTAGGTTTAGGTGTGACCTCTCCAAAAGGATCATTATTGGGCTTCACAATTAATGTGATTGGCACCACTCAACCTTTGAAGAGAAATTTCCCCCAATCCCCCTAGGTCTAGGTTTTTGCATTCATATAGACATATCCAATAAGCGATACATACCTTGGGTAGAAAAAATTAGGGAAAATTGGTTTAAGTCACGCAACTAGCCTTGGCTAGGTCGAAGGGGTGCCTTGGATTTTTATCCTTGCCTTCCCCTTCGTCAAATGTGACCCCCGATCCCTCTTTTGGTTACGTAGACCCAAAAGTTCTCAAAAAGGGTTTATTTACTTTTTATTCAAAAACAAAAATCATTTTTGGGTGACTTGGTACACCCTAACTCTATACCAAGTGGCGACTCCATTTTTGATACAAAAAACCCTTTTGAACTTCACTTGGCCAAATCGTCGCATTATAAGTCCTATGGCCTTTTACTTTTCACATTGCACACCACACACCACACAATCCACTCACACCATTTCAAAAGTGGGGCGCGACAGTTTGTAGACACCAAATTTTTGAATAATTTTATGTGGCATCTATTTCATGATTTTCATTTTAGATTGCTTGCATTCGTTGTTTACTTTTAGTTTTAATTTTTGGTTTTAGCTTTTAAGTTTAAAGTTAGCGTAGAGTTTTTAGAAAAAAAAGAAAAAGAAGACATCAAAAATATGTTTTAGTCATTTTGTTTTTATTCAAAGCTTTCTTGAAAGAGAAATGAAAATGAAAAATCACAACCTAGTGACGAAAAAGTAAAGAAGAATTGGTTGTCAAAGTTTATTGATAACTATAACCAACCTAGTGACGAATGAATGAAATATCTTTGCATCGATGATCATTTAATTGAACTGTGCCTGAAAAGTTGATCCTTTGGGTAGAATTTCATTAATTGCCATTTTTAGTAAATTATACTTGTTGAGTTAACTTTTGAATTTTGTTTATTTTATTTTTATTTTCATTCCATTAAATATCCCCCAATTTTGCTCTATTGACTTGGAAAGAAACAATTTCCTATCCGTTCCCTGTGGAATCAACCTTACTTGCCATTGTATGCAAATTTAATACTTTTATAGACAATTCTGGTATATCGGATCAAGCAAACTCTTCGGAAACAGGATGAATCAAGTAACTCATTGCACACCTAGAGTCCCTACTCCAGTACTTGGATTTGTTCTATAATTAATTGTGGTGGTAAATAGGACTTTTTAGTAATTATTATTACACAGGCTCGATACCTGTCAATTTTTGGCGCCGTTACCGGGGAACGGTGTTTTGGTTAATTTTGTTTCTTTCTAAGTTGTTTTCGTTGGATTTATCTGACATTTTTCTAATTTATGCCTCGTTCTTCTCGTACAGGTGATTTGATTTTCGACCCTAAGGTAGAGAAAATCGCGCGCCGAACTACGAAAGAGACTAGGCAGCTCAGAGAGGAGCAATCTAGCACTGCATATCAGGGACTTGATCCTGAGATTGAATCAATAGATTCAAGTGGTGAAGATTCAAGTGATCCAGGTCAAGAGGATATACTTATGGCAAATACAAGAACACTAAGGGAGTTAGCTGCTCCGGAATTACCCCAACAACCTTTGTGCATTAAATTTCCAACTCTAACTGAGAATACCTCTTTCGAACTGAAGTCAGGATTAATTCACCTCTTACCCACGTTCCATGGTCTCTCGGGTGAGGAGCCCCATAAACACATTCAAGAGTTTGATGTGGTATGCTCCAGCATGAAGCCTCCAGGAATTATTGAGGAGCAGATCAAATTTAGAGCATTCCCTTTTTCCCTAAAGGATGCAGCGAATGATTGGTTATATTACCTACCTGCAAGTAGTATTACAACATAAGCCCAACTGAAAAAGAAATTTTTGGAAAATTCTTCCTTGCATCCCGAGCTGCAAGTCTGAGAAAGCAGATTTGCAGTATTAAGCAGTACCCTGGAGAATCCCTATATGACTATTGGGAAAGGTTCAATAAGTTGTGCACTAGATACCCACAGCATCAAATTAGTGAACAACTATTGATCCAATACTTTTATGAGAGACTTCAGTCATCTAACAGAAGTATCATTGATACTGCGAGTGGTGGAGCACTGGCAAACAAGACACCTAAAGAAGCATGGTTGTTTATTGAAGCAATGGCAGAGAACTCTCAACAGTTTGGCTTCCGTGACGAGGTGGAGACGACATCCATTCAGCAACAGCTATCGGAGCTAACATCTTTTGTTTGGCAATTAGCTGTGGGGAACGTGCACCAAGCAAAGTTTTGTGGAATCTGTAAAAACATGGGCCATCCCACTGACTCATGCCCCATGTTGCAAGAGGATGGAGCTGAACAAGTAGACATAGCCGGAGGCGTGCCCGCACCTCGTAGGCAGTACAATCCGTACTCCAATACGTATAATCCGGATTGGAGAGATCACCCCAACTTCAACTACGGGAATAGGCCACAGAATTCTTTCTCACATCGTCCACCAGGATTTCAGCAATCATGGCAACCCAAGCCTCAACCTCCGCCCTCCAATTCAGAAGGCTCTTTGGTGGATATTATCAAGAGTCTGGCCACGAGTACTACTCAGCTCTAGCAAGAAACTAGATCTTTGATCACGAGTACTACTCAATTCCAGTAGGAAACTAGATCAGGTATAAAAAATCTGGAGACCCAAATAAGTCACATGACGACTGCAATTAATCGCTTAGAGTCCCAAGTTTTTGAAAAGTTGCCATCGCAACCCGAGACAAATCCGAAGAATGTTAGTGCCATGACATTGAGGAGTGACAAGAAAGTTGAGGGGCCTAACGCCACAAACCTAAAGAGCAAAAGTGAAGAAGAAATCGAGAAGAAGATGGAAAAAGAAGTACGCATTCGTGGAGACCCTAAGATAACTCTTACTCCATCAATACCCTTTAAATCTAATATACCTCCTTTTCTATGCAGGTTGGAGAAGACAAAGAAGACGGAGAAGGAGAAAGAGATCCTGGATGTATTCCGGAAGGTAGAGATCAACATCCCCTTACTGGAGGCAATTAAGCAAGTACCGAAGTACGCGAAATTTTTCAAAGATTTATGCACCCATAAGAGGAAGTTGAGAGGGTACGAAAGAGTAGTGGTGGGAGAAAACGTATCAGCCATACTCCAAAGGAAGCTCCCACCCAAGTGCGGGGATCCAGATATGTTCATGATCCCATGCAAAATAGGAAATATACCGATTAGGAAAGCTCTGTTGGATTTAGGGGTATCAATTAATTTGATGCCAAAAACCATTTATGCGTCCCTGAATCTTGAGCCATTAAAAGAAACAGCCATCATAATCCAACTAACTGACCGCACCAATGCTTATCCGGAGGGGCTAGTTGAGGATGTCTTGGTTCAGGTAAATGAGTTAGTTTCCCAACAGATTTTTCTATCCTGGATATGGGAGATGAAAAGTCGTTAAATCTGTCACCTATTTTGTTAGGTAGACCGTTTCATAGCATTGTCAGGACTAAAATAGATGTGAATGAGGGTACTTTATCAATGGAATTCGATGGTGAAACTGTGAATTTTAATATTTTTGAGGCGATGAAGTATCCAGAGGAATCTAACTTAGTCTTTGCTTTGAGTGTTATTGAGTCTCTTGTGCAGGAAACTTTTGAATTGGATGGTAAAGACGCATTGGAAGTAGCCCTAACCAAACATCTTGAATTGGGTGAAACTCTTGATGTGGATATAAGGGCTGAGTTACACTATGCAGTTGAAGTCTTATATTCATTTCCACATGTTTCTCCAAGGTATGTGATAGGGTGCATTTTCATGGGGTATTTTGGGCATTATTGCACAATTGTTTGACTAAATATTTCACTAATTGGGTGGATTCTACTCAGATATGATTTTGGTGCCAATTGCAGGATTTGATGCTGAAAAGTGCTTAGAATCAAAATTCAGAAGATTTGTCGTACGTGGGGCACCTCAAGCAGTGGGGTCCGCTTGAGAAGCTGAAGAAACTTAATTGTAATAGATTTTATTTTATTTTATTTGAGGGAGATTTGTTTTAATTTTTGAATAACAATTTCCGATAGGGGAAAATCCCCTCCTTGAATTTCGGTGAGACCAAAAACAGAAAGAGAGAAGTATTAGACTGCAGTAGGTAGGCTTTTGTAAAAAAAAAATTTCGTCTGGCTTAGGTTTTCTTTTGGTTCTTATTGCCTTCGATTGGGGGTTTGCCCGGAGCTCTATAAAAAAAAGAATCAGGGGACACAAGCCCCAATTGTTGACTTGGCAAACAGCTTTTCCAATTGTATTGACCAAATTGAGTAAGAAGCAATCGAAAAAAGCTTTTCCTCGTAGCATTGTGAGCAATTAAGAGGCAGCCGCCATTGTGGACTTTGTGGATTTGCTTTTTACTCAATTCTGATCGATATTGGGAGACAACATCAGACCATTGTATTTGTATGCTTTGGCGGAAAATTGGAAGCAATAAAAATTCCTTGCACTTTCTCTTGGTGTTGACCGAAGCAAGGGAAAATTGATCTGAAAACTTTTCCAAACTCCACACGCGTAGCTTGTTCTCAAATTATGGGGAACTAAATCCCTAATTCTAGTCAAGGGGGCAACTGACGAATTGGTTCAGCAGTTACTGTGATATCTAAACTATTTTTAATTATTTTCTTCATTTATTAATATTTATATGTTCCCTACTTTTAATTGTTATAGCCTTGTGTATGATTAGTTAGTGCGCAATAATTAATTATTCATATAGGCTATTTTGCTAAATAGGGGTAATTGAATCCGTAATTGTTCGTTATTTCTGTCTTAGTAGCAACAGGCATAATTGAATTTATGTCAGGGGGATATATGATTTAATTTAAATAAACCCTCGTAACGTATTTATTAGTTAGGATGGGGCCTTTCTAATTATAAATGCAATCTTGAAATTAAATCTTACGGTCGTACCTAGGGTTATTTTTTGGTTAAAGAAATAGTTTACGGTCGTACCTTAACTATCAAAAAATTAAGGAAATGTTGGTTGTTTATCGCGTGCATGACAACTATAACTAATCTATTAATAAATGTTGGAATTATCTGTGAATCGATGATCAGTGCATAAACCACTTCTGAAGTGAACCCTTGGCTAGAGTTCTCCCAATTATTTCTTTTAATTAATTATTTTCTGCATTTCATTTATTTAGTTGGCATTTAATCCCAAAAATTCCCCATTAATCCTGATTCGAAAAGAAACAAATAGCGATATTAGGGTTATTTGATATTCGGTATGGAAAATAGGGTTTTATGGCTAGGAAGGAAACCCTAATTCGGTTAAGTTTGAAAATCCTAGTTTACGTATTATTATTATAAGGTTCAAGCTATAATTTATATTTGGTATTCTAGTGTGTGCCTTGACGTAAGTACATATAGGATTTGTTTTAATTACAAAGGTTTAGTAAGTTTGAATGATTAGCAAACCTCTAGTGTTACAATATTAGAAAGTTTAAGTGGAAGATTATTTATCGCCCGCCTTTTCTACATTTTCTTTATTAGAAAAATTCCCCAGATAATTTTATGAGTAAATATAGTTTTTAGATGATTTTTCTAGTATTGGTTAGATTTTGAGAAAATAAGAACGTATATCGGACGTGGGACCCGCTAGTGCGGAAAGTTCGGAAAAATTCGGCCAATTAGGTTAAATTCCGGATACTGTGTGAAATTTATCGGGTGTTAAGAGATAAGTAGAGAGTGAAATTTGATTGATGTGAGAGGAAAAGAAAGGGATAGGAATGCATTTAAGAGGTGACAAGTGTCACTCTCTTATTGGTTATACTTTATGATTTACTATTCATGTTTTTGACTTTTGACCAAAATGGTTAAATATCTAAAAATTTCACAAAAAAATCACCATTTTCTTTCACCTTGTGGCCGGCCCTCTCTCTTGCCAAGAAGTAAGAAAACTTCTTCAATCTTCAAGCTTTCCACTAGCTCAAATCATCCAAATCAATCACACAAACTAGTTTCCACTCCATACAATCTTTCCATTTAGTGTTAGTGGTGAGTTTGGTGAAGTTTTTGGAAGAGCTAAGGTGGTCTACAACTCCTCTTCTCTTGTATACTAGGTAAGTGATGATTGAACATACTCCTACACCTAATGATGCTTAAGTTATGCTTAGTAGTGGCTAAAGTGATGATATTTGTGATTTATTTCTTGATTTGAAGTGATTTGGTGAAGTTTTTATATTTTTGAGGAATTTTCTGGTTTAATATAAATGTGATGTTGTGGTCATCTATGATGGTTGATAATGAGGGGGAATGACTCTAGTAGGTGTGAATTAGTGATAATTGCAACCAATTTTGGGTTTGGATTGAATTGTGGAAAGTTAGGGTTTTATCACCCCTTATTCTGTCCGGTTTTGGATCATAGGGTTAGAGGCCGAATTGGATTTTTCTTAAAACATGAAAGTTGTAGGTATTGATGTGTTTGAGGTGCCTGTAAAATTTCAGGTCATTTGGATTAGTGTAGAGTGAGATATGTCGATTTTACTGTGGTTGTTCTGGGTTGATCAGGATGGCAGAACTGCGTTTGTATTTGGCTATTTTGACTGGAATTACTTTGGATTTGGATGTTGGTGTCTTCTGATGAAATATAGAGGAATGTTTTAGCTACCATATGCCATTGGAATCAATGCATTTGGACTTGTATAGACTGAGTTGGACTCATTACAGCATTATGTGATTTGCAAACCTGTTTTGGTAATTCTGGTTTCGTATTTTGCATATTTGACCTAGTTGTGCTAGGATTTGGACTGAGTGGCCTTCTACATTGTTGTAGCCCCTTAAGTCTTGGATATTCCTGTAAAATGTCAGGTTAAACGGATTAGTATATCCTGAGTTATAAACGAAATACTCAGACCTGTTTTGACCGTCAAATTCTGTTACGTTTTTGGAAAGTTTCTGACCGTGACTTTTTTGATTTTGATAGAGTACGATCTGGGTATCAACTCTGTCATAAGAAATGTAGATCTTGGTCACAGCTTCGAAATGCTATAAAGTGCGTCAAAATCCGAGTCCCGTAGCTCTAGTTATGATCGAAATAAGAATTCATGTCAGGACTGTTCTTATATCCGGACAGTTTACGACTGGAACTTTGGCTTCACATTTGACTAGGTTACAAGCTGTTTGGGCTGGCGACCAAAACACCAAACTTATAGCCCTATATCAGAGCTTTCTAACGCCCTTGGAATTTCATGAATCGGATTTATAAAACCTGAGATATAGCCGAGCAAACAAGGCCTGCCCGTGAAAATGACCATTTTCTGGTCAGATCTGTTTTGGTCCTGATGACCAATTTCCGTTCCGAATTTGGATTGCCGACCTTCATGAAAGTTGTTCCATTTGGAATGAACCATCTAACTGCCAATTTTCAGCTCTTTTGACCATGTGTAGCATAGAAAACAGTTTGCACTCAAAACTGACCATTTGTGCATTGGCCAGATTTCGTAAGTGATTGTGTTTGGTTCATTTGGGACTGAAGCCTCCAGTTTCAGTTCTGGATGTCTTCATAACAGTTGTTGTTCATCCTTTAAGCTTCGATATGGCGTCTCATACGCCTTAATCCGATATTCGTAGCTCAACTTATGAGTAAACTAGAAACGAGTGTCAAATCTGCCGGTTCCGCTAACGGCCGTTTCCGTTTCCGTCCGTCATATTTACGTGCGCGCGTGTCGTTTTTGCCGTTTTGCTTGTTTTAGGCACGATAGTAGCCGTTTGCGATATTATGTGACACAATCTTCTATGTCAGACGGTGGTGAGCTGGGCGGAACTGGTGGGGCCCACTACTAGCTGTTCATTTCGATCCGACTTCGTGTTTTTGCTATTTCAGATTTTGGGTAAGTATTCAGGCCAGTTTAGTGTGTTTTCTTTGCTATGTGTTTGAGATGTGTGAAAAGGGTACTTAGGCGAGGGTGTACTTTATCGCACTCGACCTAAACCCTAATTTGAATGTATAATTGTACTTGGCATATGTATATGAACCTTTTGGAACCAAAACCCTTGAGCTTGTGGCTCGGGGCGACTTTCGAGTAAAGTTTGTGAAGTTTGCAAAGTTTGTGAGTTCGTGGGCCCGATCTAAGACCTGTATGGACTATTCGAGCCAGTTAGGGCTTGGTCGAAGTCAGTCCAACTTAGTCTGAGGTCACCAAGTTTGTAGGTTCATGTTATGAACCAATTTTGTGAATCCGGTTCACCGAGAAGGTGACCAAGTTTGTGAACCGAGCTTGCGCCGCAAGTTCAATTTCGTTCGCTCGGGCAAGTTTGTGAGGTGACTGGCCAGTGAGGGTGATAAGGTGTCGGTGGGTGTACAAGTGAAGTTCTACGGACCATTGAGTGTGGTCGACGGAGTGTCGGCAGGAGATCACGCATGGCATATGAATTGGCTTTGGAGCCACCTGTATCCTTATTATGTGATGTTACTTTTCTGCTTTTGCTTTACTCCTATTGTGTGACTGTTGTTACGTGAAATTTATGCTTTCGCCTCTGTTTACTTACTAAGCATATAGCTTACCCCTTTTCTTTTGTTTTCCTTAGCAGGGGCCGACGCGGGGACTTTTGGCTCGTATACTAGTATAGTTAGATTGGCTTGTAATAGTTGAACAGTTAGGATGTTTATTTTTGTTTTGGTGGTTTGTATAAGGACCCTTCTTAGGGTCTATCTTCTGCTGGTTGGGGTTATAGTGTATTAGAGTGGTTGGACTCGAGACTTTTGAAGATGTAAATATAACTTTTGGGATTGTATATATTGTATATAGTGCTCTTTCGATTTATCTAGTTTTATTGCTTTAAGTTTTGAGTCCTGGCGCGAGCTAGGCAGGCGGCCCGCCGATACCCTTGGGTTCGCCCTTGGGAGAAGTGGGGTCGTCACAGTTGGTATCAGAGCGCCTAGGTTAGAGGACTTGGGCAAGTGGGATATACGCGATAGGCACTAGGCATATTTGATCATTTTAAGTTGAATGATATCTTTAAGCTGAAATGCTGGTTGACTGACGACTTAATGTTTTGTAGGTATGTATCCGGGCGGTTCGAGTGGTGCGGGACCCAGTGGCGTGGGACCGAGATTTCCGAGTTCGAGAGGCGTAGAGGATCGAGTGCTGCGTAAGCGGGCGATCCGCTATCGGCAGAGACCTGGAGAGCCTTACACTTTATACTCCCCTTTTGGTCAGGTGGCGCACCGACCTTGTGGATGTTGGTACACATACTGTTACCTTGACGAGGTCGTCTTGGCTGTGGACGACGAGCGACGCCGCCTGCTTAGACAGCTAGACGAGGCTAGAGAGGTTGGCCTTGGGCAGGCGATGCGTATTAGGGATTTGGAGCGGGGTCTCCGAGAGGAGAGGGAGAGGACGGATGCTTTGCACCGTCAGTTTCAGGACACACACCAGCACCTCTTCGCTATGAAGAGGCAGCTGAGGGATAGGGCTCGGAGTATGTCGGTCGACTGCGAGCTCCTTCTAGATCTAGCCGCAGAGGCACCGCCACAAGCCACCGGTCCAGAGAGGATGGACGAGGTGGACACGTTAGGTTCCGTTGGGAACCTGGGCCCTAGGGGATGCGATTAGGGTCGCTTTTGTACTTTTGTTTAGCTAGTGTATGACTTTTGTTAGAACTAATTCGGCTAATTCCTTTTGTTATTTGGCCGACTAACTAGATTTTTGGAGCCGGAGTGCTCGTGTATATTGGGTTTTGTACCGACTGGAGGTCGGTAATGTGTAAATCTTTTGGTGTGACTTTGTAAATACGTGTATATATTTGAATAGAATTTTGAACTTATCTTTTGTGTGCCTTTTGTGCGTAAGTTTTGTGTCTCTTCTTTTGCTCATAGTCTGGATAATAAGTATACGTACTGTTCCGAATTATAGACTTGTACACTAGATGGACTCCGGTGTTCCAAGTGGAGCTAGAGGGCTAGGACAAGGCTCTGAAGGAAATAATGGAAACGGGCCGGATCAAATAGCTACAGCCATCCAGCGGATGGCCGATCTGTTAGAACGCATGGCAAATCCCCAAGGTCAAGGAAGCAGTACTGGGAATCCTGGACATAATCCGGGACATAATCATGAGGGCGAGGACCGTGCCTTAGAACTGTTCCAAAAGTTTGCACCTCCTAAGTTCATAGGAGGACCTAATCCTGATTTAGCAGAAACCTGGATGGACCGAATGCTCGATATATTTGCCGCGCTTAGGTATTCGGAAGAGCGGCAGATATCTTTTGCTGTTTTCCAGTTTGAGGGGGCCGCTCGAGCCTGGTGGAATGTGATCAGAGCTAAGTGGGAGCGGGAACAAACCCCTTGGACCTGGATCAATTTTACCCGAGAATTTAATGAGAAGTATTTGCCGCCCATCGTGCAAGAGAAACGGGAAGATGATTTTATTCACCTGCGTCAAGGTGCATCTAGCGTGGCGGAGTACGAAACTCAGTTCACTAAACTTTCTCGCTTTGCCCCAGAGCTGGTGTTAACGGAGCAGAAACGAATCCGTCGATTCGTTCAAGGTTTAAATGTGGAAATCCAGGAATCGCTAGCAGCTGCTCAGTTGAACACGTTTAGCCAAGCGCTAGAAAAAGCACAGCGGATTGAGACTGCCAGAGGACAGGTTAAAGCCTTCCACGATCGGAAAAGAAGGCAACCTAGCTCAAATGATTCCATGGTCGGACAAAGCTCGCGAAACGAGCCACCTGCCAAGATAAATAAAGGTACGGATGGTCCACGACCTGCAGGGACCCCGAATAACTTTGTGCGGGGTCAGGTAGTGCAAGAGGGGCCGAGGAGTGTCCAGCGTGGAGGGGCAAGTACAGCCGCCAAGTCAACCTGTGGTTTCTGTGGGGGCAATCACACCGATGAAAATTGCTGGAAGAATAGTTCGGTACGCAAATGCTTCAAATGTGGTAGCACCGAACACCTGATTGCCCGGTGCCCTAAGATGAAAAAGGAAGGATTTAAGCCACCGACTGAAGGGACCACAACTAAGCCGTCAAATGCAGGGGACAATCGACCTAAAGGGCCAGCAAGAGTGTATGCAATGGGTCAACAGGAGGCGATTGACCCTTCGGCAGGTTTTGAAGGTACGCTTTGATCAACGAATTAATTTCGAGGACGAAATTGTCCTAAGTGGGGGAGATTGTGAGGCCCCAGTCCGATCGGAAGTCGATATTAGGGTTATTTGATATTCGGTATGGAAAATAGGGTTTTATGGCTAGGAAGGAAACCCTAATTCGGTTAAGTTTGAAAATCCTAGTTTACGTATTATTATTATAAGGTTCAAGTTATAATTTATATTTGGTATTCTAGTGTGTGCCTTGACGTAAGTACATATAGGATTTGTTTTAATTACAAAGGTTTAGTAAGTTTGAATGATTAGCAAACCTCTAGTGTTACAATATTAGAAAGTTTAAGTGGAAGATTATTTATCGCCCGCCTTTTCTACATTTTCTTTATTAGAAAAATTTCCCAGATAATTTTATGAGTAAATATAGTTTTTAGATGATTTTTCTAGTATTGGTTAGATTTTGAGAAAATAAGAACGTATATCGGACGTGGGACCCGCTAGTGCGGAAAGTTCGGAAAAATTCGGCCAATTAGGTTAAATTCCGGATACTGTGTGAAATTTATCGGGTGTTAAAAGATAAGTAGAGAGTGAAATTTGATTGATGTGAGAGGAAAAGAAAGGGATATGAATGCATTTAAGAGGTGACAAGTGTCACTCTCTTATTGGTTATACTTTATGATTTACTATTCATGTTTTTGACTTTTGACCAAAATGGTTAAATATCTTAAAAATTGTACAAAAATTACCATTTCTTACCTCCTACATAGCCGGCCCTCTCTCTTGCCAAGAAGGAAGAAAACTTCTTCAAACTTCAAGCTTTCAACTAGCTCAAATCATCCAAACCAATTGCCTAAACTAATTTCTACTCCATACAACCTGTCCATTTGGTGTGAGTGGTGAGTTTGGTGAAATTTTTGGAAAAGCTAAGGTGGTCTACAACTTCTCTTCTCTTGTATACTAGGTAAGTGATGATTGAACATACTCCTACACCTAATAATGCTTAAGTTATGCTTAGTAGTGGCTAAAGTGATGATATTTGTGATTTATTTCTTGATTTGAAGTGATTTGGTGAAGTTTTTATATTTTTTGAGGAATTTTCTGGTTTAATATGAATGTGATGTTGTGGTCATCTACGATGGTTGATAATGAGGGGGAATGACTCTAGTAGGTGTGAATTAGTGATAATTGCAACCAATTTTGGGTTTGGATTGAATTGTGGAAAGTTAGGGTTTTATCACCCCTTATTCTGTCCGGTTTTGGATCATAGGGTTAGAGGCCGAATTGGATTTTGCTTAAAACATGAAAGTTGTAGGTATTGATGTGTTTGAGGTGCCTGTAAAATTTCAGGTCATTTGGATTAGTGTAGAGTGAGATATGTCGATTTTACTGTGGCTGTTCTGGGTTGATCAGGATGGCAGAACTGCGTTTGTATTTGGCTATTTTGACTGGAATTACTTTGGATTTGGATGTTGGTGTCTTCTGATGAAATATAGAGGAATGTTTTAGCTACCATATTCCATTGGAATCAATGCATTTGGACTTGTATAGACTGAGTTGGACTCATTACAGCATTATGTGATTTGCAAACCTGTTTTGGTAATTCTGGTTTCGTATTTTGCATATTTGACCTAGTTGTGCTAGGATTTGGACTGAGTGGCCTTCTACATTGTTGTAGCCCCTTAAGTCTTGGATATTCCTGTAAAATGTCAGGTTAAACGGATTAGTATATCCTGAGTTATAAACGAAATACTCAGACCTGTTTTGACCGTCAAATTCTGTTACGTTTTTGGAAAGTTTCTGACCGTGACTTTTTCGATTTTGATAGAGTACGATCTGGGTTGACTCTATCATAAGAAATGTAGATCTTGGTCACAGCTTCGAAACGCTATAAAGTGCGTCAAAATCCGAGTCCCGTAGCTCTAGTTATGATCGAAATAAGAATTCATGTCAGGACTGTTCTTATATCCGGACAGTTTACGACTGGAACTTTGGCTTCACATTTGACTAGGTTACAAGCTGTTTGGGCTTGCGACCAAAACACCAAACTTATAGCCCTATATCAGAGCTTTCTAACGCCCTTGGAATTTCATGAATCAGATTTATAAAACCTGAGATATAGCCGTGCAAACAAGGCCTGCCCGTGAAAATGACCATTTTCTGGTCAGATCTGTTTTGGTCCTGATGACCAATTTCCGTTCTGAATTTGGATTGCCGACCTTCATGAAAGTTGTTCCATTTGGAATGAACCATCTAACTGCCAATTTTCAGCTCTTTTGACCATGTGTAGCATAGAAAACATTTTGCACTCAAAACTGACCATTTGTGCATTGGCCAGATTTCGTAAGTGATTGTGTTTGGTTCATTTGGGACTGAAGCCTCCAGTTTCAGTTCTGGATGTCTTCATAACAGTTGTTGTTCATCCTTTAAGCTTCGATATGGCGTCTCATACGCCTTAATCCGATATTCGTAGCTCAACTTATGAGTAAACTAGAAACGAGTGTCAAATCTGCCGGTTCCGCTAACGGCCGTTTCCGTTTCCGTCCGTCATATTTACGTGCGCGCGTGTCGTTTTTGCCGTTTTGCTTGTTTTAGGCACGATAGTAGCCGTTTGCGATATTATGTGACACAATCTTCTATGTCAGACGGTGGTGAGCTGGGCGGAACTGGTGGGGCCCACTACTAGCTGTTCATTTCGATCCGACTTCGTGTTTTTGCTATTTCAGATTTTGGGTAAGTATTCAGGCCAGTTTAGTGTGTTTTCTTTGCTATGTGTTTGAGATGTGTGAAAAGGGTACTTAGGCGAGGGTGTACTTTATCGCACTCGACCTAAACCCTAATTTGAATGTATAATTGTACTTGGCATATGTATATGAACCTTTTGGAACCAAAACCCTTGAGCTTGTGGCTCGGGGCGACTTTCGAGTAAAGTTTGTGAAGTTTGCAAAGTTTGTGAGTTCGTGGGCCCGATCTAAGACCTGTATGGACTATTCGAGCCGGTTAGGGCTTGGTCGAAGTCAGTCCAACTTAGTCTGAGGTCACCAAGTTTGTAGGTTCATGTTATGAACCAATTTTGTGAATCCGGTTCACCGAGAAGGTGACCAAGTTTGTGAACCGAGCTTGCGCCGCAAGTTCAATTTCGTTCGCTCGAGCAAGTTTGTGAGGTGACTGGCCAGTGAGGGTGATAAGGTGTCGGTGGGTGTACAAGTGAAGTTCTACGGACCATTGAGTGTGGTCGACGGAGTGTCGGCAGGAGATCACGCATGGCATATGAATTGGCTTTGGAACCACCTGTATCCTTATTATGTGATGTTACTTTTCTGCTTTTGCTTTACTCCTATTGTGTGACTGTTGTTACGTGAAATTTATGCTTTCGCCTCTGTTTACTTACTAAGCATATAGCTTACCCCTTTTCTTTTGTTTTCCTTAGCAGGGGCCGACGCGGGGACTTTTGGCTCGTATACTAGTATAGTTAGATTGGCTTGTAATAGTTGAACAGTTAGGATGTTTATTTTTGTTTTGGTGGTTTGTATAAGGACCCTTCTTAGGGTCTATCTTCTGCTGGTTGGGGTTATAGTGTATTAGAGTGGTTGGACTCGAGACTTTTGAAGATGTAAATATAACTTTTGGGATTGTATATATTGTATATAGTGCTCTTTCGATTTATCTAGTTTTATTTCTTTAAGTTTTGAGTCCTGGCGCGAGTTAGGCAGGCGGCCCGCCGATACCCTTGGGTTCGCCCTTGGGAGAAGTGGGGTCGTCACACTTTAAGGGAGCTGGCTACCCCGGAGTTGACTCACCAGCCCTTGTGCATTACATTCCCAACTCTGGGTGAGAACACCTTCTTCGAGCTGAAATCGGGGTTGATTCACTTTCTACCCTCGTTCCATGGCCTCTCCGGTAAAGAACCCCACAAACACGTCAAGGAATTTGAAGTGGTTTGCTCTAACATGAAACCTCCTGGGGTCACCGAGAAGCAAATTAGACTTAGAGCCTTCCCCTTCTTGCTCAAGAATGCAGCAAAAGATTGGTTGTACTACCTACCTGCAGGTAGGATCACCACATGGGTACAATTGAAAAAGAAATTTCTAGAAAAATACTTCCCCACATCCCGAGCTGCAAGTTTGAGGAAGGAAATATGCAGCATCAAGCAATGTCCCGAAGAGTCCTTGTATGACTATTGGGAAAGGTTCAATAAGTTGTGCACTAGATGCCCACAGCATCAAATTAGTGAACAACTGTTGATCCAGTACTTCTATGAAGGGCTCCAGTCAACTGACAAGAGTATCATTGACGCTGCAAGTGGAGGAGCACTGGCGAACAAGACACCGAAGGAAGCATGGGACCTAATTGAAGCCATGACAGAAAATTCTCAACAATTTGGCTCCCGTGAGAGCAACCCCACCCGCAGAGTCAACGAGGTAAAAACATCATCCATTCAGCAGCAACTGTCGGAGTTGACGTCAGCTGTTAGGCAATTAGCCATAGGAAATACGCAGCGAGCGAAAGTATGTGAAATCTGCACGAGTATGGACCACTGTACGGATACATGCCCCCTTTTGCAAGAGAATGGGGCGGAACAGGTAAATATGGCAGGGGGCGTGCCCGCGCCCCGCAGGCAGTATGACCCGTATTCCAATACGTACAATCCGGGTTTGAGAGATCATCCTAATCTCAGTTACGGGAACAAGCAACAAAATCTATTCCCAAACCGTCCACCAGGATTTCAGCAGTCATGGCAAACAAAACCTCAACCTACGGCCTCCAATTCAGGAAGCTCTCTGGAGGATATTATCAAAACTTTGGCCACGACTACTACTCCGCTTCAGCAGGAGATCAGATCCTTGACCACGAATACCACTCAACTCCAGCAGGAGACTAGAGTCTTAACCGTGAGCACTACCCAATTCCAGCAGGACACCAAAGCGGGCATGAAGGACCAAGATGCTCGAATAAGCCAACTGGCAACTGTCATCAACCGCTTGGAGTCCCACGTCTATGGGAAGTTGCCATCGCAACCCAAGGCAAATCTCAGGAATGTAAGTGCCATGACACTGAGGAGTGGCAAGGAACTGGAAGGACCTAAAGTGAAAAATTCAAAAAGCAAAAGTGAGGAGGAGATAGAGAAGGAAATTAAAGAGGAATGACGTATTCACGAGGATCCTAAGGTAACCTGCACTTCTCCACCCACTATTAAATCTAACTTACCTCCTTTTCCTTTTAGGTTGGAAAAGACAAAGAAAGTAGAGAAAGAAAAAGAGCTTTTAGATGTGTTCCGAAAAGTGGAGATTAATATTCCCTTATTGGACGCGATCAAGCAGATACCTAAGTATGCCAAATTTTTGAAAGATTAGTGCACCCACAAAAGAAAGTTAAGGGATGATGAAAGAGTGGCGGTGGGAGAAAATGTGTCAGCTATACTCCAAAGGAAACTCCCACCAAAATGTGGAGACCCAGGTATGTTCACCATTCCCTGCAAAATAGGAGGTACCCCAATTAGGAAAGCGATGTTGGATTTGGGGGCGTCAATTAATGTTATGCCTAAGACAATTTATGCTTCTCTTAATCTTGGGCCATTAAAAGGCACGGGCATTATAATCCAACTAGCAGACCGTACCAACGCTTACCCAGAGGGGTTAGTTGAAGATGTTTTGGTACAGGTCAATGAGTTAGTCTTTCCTGCAAATTTTTATGTCCTAGATATGGGGGATGAGAGGTCATTAAATCCGTCACCTATTTTGCTAGGTAGACCATTTTTAAGCACTGCTAGGACAAAAATAGATGTGAATGAGGGTACTTTGTCGATGGAGTTTGATGGTGAAATTGTAAATTTCAATATCTTTGATGCGATGAAATACCCGGATGAGGCTAACTCTAATTTTACTTTGAGTATTATTGAGCCCCTTGTACAGGACACATTTGAATTGGATGGGGGCGATGCACTGGCAGTGGCATTGGCCAAACATCTTGAGTTGGGAGCAACTCTTGATGTAGAAATAAGTGATGAGTTATACCGTGCAGTTGAAGCACTGCATTCGTTCCCATCAATTTCTCCAAGGTATGAGCTTACTTCTCTCTTTGTACCAGAAACTCAGGCGAAATTGTTGCCTTCTGTTGTGCAGGCACCTGAGTTGGAGCTCAAGTCTCTCCCAAAGCACTTGAAGTATGCATTTCTCGGGGACAATGAGACGCTACCAGTCATCATATCTACTCACCTGTCACCAAGGCAAGAAGACAATCTTATTCGTCTTCTTCGAGATCATAAGGAGGCGATTGGGTGGAGCATAGCAGACATTAAGGGAATTAAACCCTCCTTATGCATGCATCGGATCCAGTTTGAGGATGATGCAAAACCGGTAAGACAGGCGCAACGGATATTGAACCCACTAATGATCGAAGTGGTAAAGAAGGAGATACTTAAACTGCTGGAAGTGGGAATCATCTTCGCCATCTCGGACAGTCCGTGGGTTAGCCCAGTTCAGGTGGTCCCGAAAAAGACGGGAGTGGCGGTAGAAGAGAACCAGGAGGGCGAGATAGTCTCGGTGAGGAAACCTATAGGATGGCACTAGTGCATCGATTACCGGCAATTAAATGCAGTGAAAAAAAAGGATCACTTCCCTCTCCCTTTTATTGATCAAATGATAGAGAGGTTAGCTGGTCGTGTCTATTACTGTTTTCTTGATGGTTTTTCAGGTTATTTCCATATCGCAATAGCACCGGAAGACCAGGAGAAAACTACATTCACCTGCCCCTTTGGTACGTTTGCATACCGGAGGATGCCTTTCGGCCTCTGCAATGCTCCAACGACTTTTTAAAGGTGCATGGTGAGTATCTTTTCCGAATATGTAGAAAAGATTATTGAGGTGTTTATGGATGATTTTAGTGTATATAGAGATAGTTTTGATGAATGATTTGATAACTTAGCTTTGATTTTGAAAAGATGCATAGAGACAAATTTAGTTCTTAATTGGAAAAAATGTCATTTCATGGTGGAGCATGGTATTGTTTTAGGGCATGTAGTGTCGGTTAGGGGTGTAGAGGTAGATAAGGTAAAAGTCGATATTATTTCTGCTTTACCTTACCCCATAA
The DNA here is from genome assembly GCF_003713205.1 of Coffea eugenioides. Lineage (NCBI taxonomy): Eukaryota > Viridiplantae > Streptophyta > Magnoliopsida > Gentianales > Rubiaceae > Coffea > Coffea eugenioides. Next base: position 52,390 of record NW_020862134.1, read on the forward strand.
GTGTACGGGAAGTGCGTTCCTTTTTGGGTCATGCAGGGTTCTACAGGAGATTCATCAAAGATTTCTCAAAATTGGAGCGCCCCTGTTCAAACTATTGCAAAAGGATGTAGCGTTTGACTTCACCGAGGAGTGCAAGGTGGCATTTGACAGATTGAAGGAGTCATTGACATCGCCGCCCGTTATCCAACCTCCAGACTGGAGCCTCCCATTCGAAATTATGTGTGAAGAGAGTGACTACACAGTGGGAGCGGTGTTGGGGCAAAGAATTGGCAGGGCGGCACATGCAATCTACTATGCATCGAAAGCATTGAATGGAGCTCAGCTCAACTACTCTACGACAGAGAAAGAATTACTAGCTGTGGTTTTTGCATTAAAAAAATTTAGATCTTATTTGTTAGGCGCAAAAGTAACAGTTTTCTCTGATCATGCAGCCTTAAGGTACTTGATGACAAAGAAGGATGCAAAACCTAGGCTCATCAGATGGATCCTGCTACTTCAGAGTTTAACTTGGAGATTAAAGATAAGAGTGGGGCAGAGAACTGGGTGGCTGATTACTTGAGCCGCTTGCCCGCACATAAGGAGGAGCAACCATTGAGAGAGACATTTCCAGAGGAACAACTACTTGCCGTTAATTCGTCTGCACCCTGATATGCCGATATAGTAAATTTCTTAGTGACTAATCAATTGCCTGCAGGTTGGCCGAAAACTAGGAAAGACAAGTTAAAGAGTGATGTCAAATACTACATTTGGGATGACCCCTACCTTTAGAGACAATGTTCGGATCAAGTGCTAAGAAGGTGTGTAAGTGCAGGTGAATTTCACTCCATTTTAAATTTTTGTCATTCGTTTGCTTGTGGAGGGCATTTTGGGCCCAAGCGAACAGCTCGCAAAGTGTTGGAGAGTGGCTTTTACTGGCCCACTCTTTTTAAAGATTCGCACTTATTTTGCAAATCCTGTGATAGGTGTCAAAGGGTGCGAAATATTTTTCGTAAGGACCAAATGCTTCAAACCCCCATGTTGTTTGTTAAAATTTTTTATGTTTGGGGAATAGATTTTATGGGTCCTTTTCTATCATCTTTTGGTTTCTTATATATCTTACTTGCGGTTGACTATATCTCTAAATGGGTGGAAACCAAAGCCACCTATACTAACGATTCTAGAGTGGTTGTAGAGTTTTTAAAATCTAGTATTTTTGTTCGCTTTAGAATGCCAAGAGCTGTGGTAAGTGATAGGGGGATACACTTTTGTAATAAAACTATCACTACCTTATTCCGAAAATACGGCGTACTCCACAAGGTGTCCGCACCGTGTCACCTGCAGACAAATGGTCAAGTCGAAGTGACAAACAGGGAGATTAAATCAATCTTGGAGAAGATGGTGCGGCCCGATAGGAAGGATTGGAACGTAAAGTTAGAAGATGCGCTATGGGCGTACCGCACCGCGTATAAAAAGCCGATTGGAATATTCCCGTACAGACTTGTCTTCGGTAAGGCTTGTCATTTTCCCGTGGAGTTCGAACACAAGACGTTCTGAGCAGTGAAACAGTGTAACATGGATCTTGAAGAGGCGGGAGTTCAGTGGAAATTACAGCTACAAGAATTGGAAGAGATTAGAAATGAAGCATACGAGAATGCCACGATTTACAAGGAGAAAAGCAAAATCTTCCATGATCAGCAAATCTCAAGAAAATCATTTGTAGTGGGGCAAAAAGTCCTTTTGTATCACTCGAGACTTAAACTTTTCCCTGGTAAGTTGTGTTCTCGTTGGATTGGTCCATTTGTCGTTTCTAATGTGTTTCATTATGGTGTAGTGGAGATCCAAAGTTTAAAGACGGAGAAAAAGTTCGTGGTGAATGGCCATCGTCTAAAACCTTATTATGAAGGATTCTCTGTTGAAGAAGTAGAAGTTGTACACTTCAAGAATCCAATTTATCTCGTTTGAGGGTTTCGGCCATGTCTAGCCAAAGACGTTAAAGAAAGGCGCTACTTTGGAGGCCACCCAAGGCTATTTGTTTTAATTTTCGTATATTTTTGAAGTTTTTGTTAAGTTTTGGTATTATTTCGTAGTTTGTTGTTCTGTGGCAGGAAATTGACAGATAGACGTGCCCGCGCTAAGTGGTGACGTCTAAGAAAAAGAGTTGAAAGGCGACGGTCAGAAGACTCTAGAGCAGTTAAGCGTGCCCACGCTAGGTGGTCACGCTTAAGGGAAGAAAATTTCAGTCTGCGGTCAGAAAACTCTACAGTAGTTAGTCGTGCCCACGCCTAAGAAACTTAATTTTCGAAGATTGGTCAGAAGACTAGGGGGCAGTTAGGCGTGCCCACGCCTAAGACGGGGGTTCCTTGAAAAAAAAGGGTGAAAAGATGAAATTGCCCTTGCAAAAAAAAATTCAAAGACTCGAAGCCCTAATCTTTTTCTTCTTCTTCTTTCTTTTCTTTTTCTTTCTTCATCTTCCTTCTTTTCTTTCTTTCTCTTTTCCCTTGTCTTTTCCCTTGTCCGCTGTCCACGCCGCCCACTCCTTTTCTTCTCATTCCTTCTCTTCTCGTTGCCCGCCCACTCCTTGTTGTCCGCCGCCCCCCCTCCAGCTCGCGCGACATCCTCCAGCTCCGCACGACCGCCGCGAGCTAGCAGCTTGCGCCCAGCCGCGTTCTCCCCTCGCGCGCCCCAGACCAGTGCGCATAAAGCACACGGCACAGGTGCGCACCTTCAGCAGCTGAGCCTATCGCGTCCAGGCCCAGCCGCAACAACAACGAGCTTCCGTCGCGCGCAGCCAAGCGACCCAACAGCACGCAAGCCTCTCTCCTTCAGTCGAGCTCGCGCCAGGCCCAGCGAGCTTCAGCGCGCAGCAAACCCGAGCGAGCCCGTGCGCTCCAGACGCCCTCCGCGCATTCCAGCCCCTGCCATCCAGGCGCACTGTGCGTGCGCGTGTCTCCTCGCGCTCTCCTATCCATCAGCTCGCGCCCAAGCGAGCCCGGTAGCAACAACGCAGCCTCCTGTACCTCAGCCTACGCGCGTGAGGTCCATGCGCGTCGCCTTCCTCTACCACCGTACCCGCTGTTGTTGTTGTTCTCCCCTCCGGTGATTTCTTTCTTTATTTTTCTGTCACTAAGTAGCTGATGCCAGATTATTAGTTTTTAATTAGCTGAGGCCAGATTATTAGTTTTTAATTAGCTGAGAACAGAATTTTGTGCTTGTTTGGGTGTTGTGATATATCTGTGGTTGATTGTTGACTATTTGTTAAATTTTGTGTTCAACCAGTAATATTTGGGGAAAGTTACTCTGGTTGCCGGTTTAATTAGTTTTTGGGGGAATTTTGTTGTGTTTGTCTAATTAATTGATTTTTGGGTTGAATTGGTAGTATTTGGGGAATATTTTGCTGTTTACAGGTTTAATTAGTTTTTGAAATGAGTTTATTGTCCGTTGCTGCACTTGTCTGTGATTGGGAGCTGTGCCTGGGAATCATTTACTTTGTTGTTGGCTATTTGTTGACCTCTTGTGAACATCATTCCCTTGCCTCTGTCCTGTTATCTGCTATCAAATGACCAAATCAAAGAATAAAGGCAAGAACAAACCTTCCACCTCCACCCCACAGCCTACGGTCCCCTTGGGGGGACCTGCCCCAGCGACTAGTCCGGGAGGGCCCCGGACCGGCCTTGAACGGAGTAGGGAGGTTCATATCTCCTTTCCACCCCATTTTGGCGCTCATTTGACCTTCAATCGATCTGTCGACAAGGAGCGGTACGCCTCGGCCTGCACAAGGAAGATAATTCCTTGTAAATACATTCACGGCCCTACACTTGATATACTGAATCTTAAGGATGAGGTTGCTAAGCAATTAGCTGCCATAGGTTGGACCCGATATGCTGCTATCATTCTGCCTACTTTTACTGAATTAACATGGGAATTCTATGCTATTTTTGAATTTAATGTCCCCGATGAATTTTCCGTTACCACTCCTGGAGTTGTGCGTTTTCGGTTGATGGGTAGGGAATTCACACAATCTATCACTGATTTTAATTTGGCACTTGGTTTCATTGACATTCCCTACTCCCAGAGTGAGGAGTATATGCACAGTCCGTGCGAATACACGGAGCCATATTTCTCTCACAACACTGGTTATTGGAAAGAAATGTCGGTTGACCGACAAAACTATGATCCGAGCTAGTCTAAGGCATCTTTTCTTAAGAGCCCCGCCTACCGTTATTTGCATAGATTTATGGCTTATAACTTTTCGGGTAGAAAGGACAGTTCGGGTACTCTGACAAAATTCGAATTCTTTTTCATTTGTTGCATGGTCGCTCAGATTAAGGTCAATTTGGGTTGCTGGTTCGCCTTGCACCTCCGAACTGTCTTGAGTAAGAAAAATAAGCCATTAATTTTGGGCTCTTATATCACTCAATTACCCATAAATCTTGGGATTTTGGACTTGAATAATCATAATTTGCATCGGGCATGTACCATGGAGCCCCTAGATTTAGTTTCCTTGGAAAAAATGGGTCTTGTACAGCAGGTAAATGGCGTTTTTCAGTTCGCCCCTCTGGGGCCAATCTATGTTGCTCCGAAGCGCAAAGTTTCCAAATCCACCGCCTTGGAGACTGGTGATCCTTCAACGGATGCCCCTGGACCGTCCTCTTTGGCACCTCCACCGTCTTTCTCCACCGATAACCAGTTTGCAGCCCTTCGGTTCCAGATGCAGCACATGGACACTTGTATGGAGCGGATGGAGCGTCAAATGGCCGGAATGGCCCAGAATTTAGTGCAGTACCTCCACCACGTGGGTTTTCGCCCACCATGCCCTCCACAGCCTTAGTTCACCTCTGCCCTCCTCCGTTTAAGGGAAGTATCGTTGCCCCAATACCTCTGTTTTGATCTTTCTGTGCTTACATTGAGGGCAATGCAAGGTTTAAGTGTGGGCAGGGTTAACTATGTTTTAGTTGTGTTTTTAGTTGTCTGATTAAATTTTTCCTTGCCTTAGTAGTTCCTTTCTTTAAACTGTGATGAATGCAATTGAGATATGAGTATAAGTAGTAAGTTCATGCCATGGGGTGTTCCATTTTCCTCGATGATGAATTGATTGATGAATATGCTGAACTTGACATAAATTTGATCACTTGTGCGATTTTTGGGCCTAATTTTTCGTTTGTTTGAGTCGTTATTGCACATGGTTTGTCATTCTACAACTTGCTCGGTTATGCACACCAAGACCACATTTAAATGAGTTTAATGCATTAAAATGATAGGGCACCTAGAATTGAGCCATTTTTGGACTTTCTTAAAACCAACCCTTAGATTATTTACCACTAGAGAGCCAAGTTGAGCCTTAACCCTTATTCTTCACTTGAGACCCTAGTTTTTAGCCATAAAACCTCTTTTTAGACTTTCTTTTTGAATCTCGTGTGAAGAAGTGCTTTGATTCCATTACATAGAAATTTGGAGTATTATTTGAGAGGTATTACATGTATGTATGAAAAAAAAGAAAAAGAAAAAATGTGAAAAGAAGACAAAGTGCAAGAAATCAACAAGTAAAGTTGATTTTTATGGTGTTGGTTGGGAGTTATACAAAAACAAAAACAAAAGAAAACAAAAGAAAAGAGAAAATGGGAGAAAAGAAAAAGGAAAAAAGGAGAGGGGAAGTAGATGAATGAAAAGAGGAGAAAGAAAAAGTCGAAAGTTGTGGCAAGTGTCAATTCTTACTTCACTTGTGCGATGGTTGAGATGCCTTGATGATCCAAATGTGCAAGAATCTATGTAATGAATTTCTGAGCATTTTCTTTATACTTTTACACCCTTCTTAATCCTTTTTATCCGGCCTTCTCACCCCAGCCCATTACAACCTTGCAAGTCCCTTGATTGCTGCATTTAAATTCATAAGTGGTGGCGATATGATATATGAGCAAACTTATGGTAGTGTCATTCTATTGTGTTGATTTGAGAGCCATCTTATATACATATCCTATACACTTTGGAGTGAATGAGTGCACTTTAAACTGCGAGAATTGTTGATTTTGGTATATTTTGATTTCGATGGGGTTTTTGAGGAATTTGGAATGCCAATTTTGGTATGAACTGCTGTAAATTGCTTGATATCTTGATTGCACTTCTGAGTTAATTATGCTTGAGGGCAAGCATAGTTCAGGTGTGGGAAAGATTGATAGGGTGCATTTTCGTTGGGTATTTTGGGTATTATTGCACAATTGTTTGACTAAATATTTCACTAATTGAGTGGATTCTACTCAGATATGATTTTAGTGCCAACTGCAGGATTTGATGCTGAAAAGTGCTTAGAATCAAAATTCAGAAGATTTGTCGTACGTGGGGCACCTCAAGTAGTGGGGTCCGCTTGAGAAGCTGAAGAAACTTAATTGTAATAGACTTTATTTTATTTTATTTGAGGGAGCTGTGTTTTAATTTTTGAATAACAATTTCCGATAGGGGAAAATCCCCTCCTTGAATTTCGGTGGGACCAAAAACAGAAAGAGGGAAGTATTAGACTACTGTAGGTAGGCTTTTGCAAAAAAAATTTTCGTCTGGCTTAGGTTTTCTTTTGGTTCTTATTGCCTTCGATTGGGGGTTTGCCCGGAGCTCTGTAAAAAAAAAGAATCAGGGGACACAAGCCCCAATTGTTGACTTGGCAAACAGCTTTTCCAATTGTATTGACCAAATTGAGTAAGAAGCAATTGAAAAAAGCTTTTCCTCGTAGCATTGTGAGCAATTAAGAGGCAGCCGCCATTGTGGACTTTGTGGATTTGCTTTTTACTCAATTCTGATCGATATTGGGAGACAACATCAGACTATCGTATTTGTATGCTTTGGCGGAAAATTGGAAGCAATAAAAATTCCTTGCGCTTTCTCTTGGTGTTGACCGAAGCAAGGGAAAATTGATCTGAAAACTTTTCCAAACTCCACACGCGCAGCTTGTTCTCAAATTATGGGGAACTAAATCCCTAATTCTAGTCAAAGGGGCAACTGACGAATTGGTTCAGTAGTTACTGTGAGATCTAAACCATTTTTAATTATTTTCTTCATTTATTAATATTTATATGTTCCTTGCTTTTAATTGCTATAGCCTTGTGTATGATTGGTTAGTGCACAATAATTAATTATTCATATAGGCTATTTTGCTAAATAGGGGTAATTGAATCCGTAATTGTTCGTTATCTCTGTCTTAGTAGCAACTGGCATAATTGGATTTATATCAAGGGGATATATGATCTAATTTAAATAAACCCTCGTAGCGTATTTATTAGTTAGGATGGGGCCTTTCTAATTATTAATGCAATCTTGAAATTAAATCCTACGGTCGTATCTAGGGTTATTTTTGAGTTAGAGAAATAGTTAACGGTCGTACCTTAGCTATCGAAAAATTAAGGAAAGGTTGGTTGTTTATCGCGTTCATGACAACTATAACTAATCTATTAATAAATGTTGAAATTATCTGTGAATCGATGATCAGTGCATAAACCAATTCTGAAGTGAACCCTTGGCTAGAGTTCTCCCAATTATTTCTTTTAATTAATTATTTTCTGCATTTCATTTATTTAGTTGGCATTTAATCCCAAAACCCCTCCTCCGGTTAATCTTGACTCAAAAAGAAACAAATTTCTTGCTAGTCGCTGAGAAGACGACCCTACTTGTCACTGTCTACTAGTTAGTGAATTCGGTTAAATAATTAATTCAAGTATATCGGATTAAGTAAACTTTTTGAGAACAGGGTGAATCAAGTAACCTATTGCACACCTAGAGTCCCTGCTCCAGTACTAGAATGGATTATTGACTGATTCAGGTGGTAGTTAGGTTAAATTTATTATTATTGCATAGGTTCGGCACCTGTCAGTATGAGCTTACTTCTCTTTTTGTGCCAGAAACTCAGACAAAGTTGCTTCCTTCAGTTGTGCAGGCACCGGAGTTAGAACTTAAGTCTCTCCCGAAACATCTAAAATACACATTCATGGGAGACCGAGAGACGCTTCTGGTGATCATCTCTGCACATTTATCTCCAAATCAAGAAGACAAATTGGTGCGAATCCTTAAGGATCATAAGGAGGCAATTGGGTGGAGCATAACAGATATCAAGGGAATAAGTCCGTACTTATGCATGCACCGGATTCGGCTCGAAGATGATGCGAAACCAGTAAGACAGGCACAGCAAAGGTTGAATCCCCTGATGATCGAATTTGTGAAAAAAGAGATACTTAAACTCCTGGAGGTGGGGATCATTTTTTTTATCTCGAACAGTCCTTGGGTGAGTCCTGTTCAAGTGGTCCCAAAAAAGGCGGGAGTGACCGTAGAGGAGAACCAGGAAGGTGACATGGTTCCGGTTAGGAAAGCTACTGGCTGGCGTCAATGCATTGACTACTGGAGACTAAACTTCGTCACAAAAAAGAACCATTTTCCTCTCCCTTTTATTCATCAGATGGTAGAACGATTAGCTTGTCGTGTTTACTATTGTTTCTTGGATGGTTTTTCAGGTTACTTTCAGATCACGATAGCGCTGGAGGACCAGGAAAATACTACATTCACCTGCCCATTTGGTACATTTGCTTACCGTCGGATACCTTTCGGTCTCTGCAACGCTTCAACAACTTTCTAAAGGTGTATGGTAAGTATTTTCTCTGAATATGTAGAAAAGATTACTGAGGTGTTCATGGATGATTTTAGTGTATACGGGAATAGTTTTGATGAATATCTTGATAATCTAGTTCTAATTTTGAAAAGATGTGACAGAGCAATTATTGGGCACATTTTGCACTATTATTCTGTCCTAATTTTGACTACTCATGATGCTAAGAATTGAGATTTTGCTCGTATTTGATATTTGTGTGAATTGTAGGTGATTGGTGTTAAAAGTAATCTCTTGAGACAAATTTTCAGAAGACCCTTCATCTCAGGGCGTGCCCACGCCAGAAATTGTAGGAAATTACCCAAAAGTCGGACCCGCGAGATTGGTAGCAGCAAAAAGTGGGCAATTATGAGGTTAGGTCCACATGGACTAGATGCAGGGGATCAAAACCCTTAGGCAAAGCCTTGCTCCAGACGTCTTTTCTTCTTTTTTGGGCGGCGGCTACAAGGGATTAATTAGAAAGCCAGATTCACGTCTAATGAATAGATTAGCTTTAGTTTTCTTTTCCAGGCGCTAGACGTCTTTTTCTTTTTGACTTTTAGCTCTAGTTCTAGGCAATTGGGAGTAGCTTTCGGTGGCTACCCCTGGAAGACGACTTGGAGTTTTCGGTTTTTGCTCCTTGTGTTTCGTACGTCTTTTGTGAGACCTGGGCTTCTACCTTTTGCTTGGGTATAAACACGAAACAAAGTGAAAGAAGGCTTTTCTCCTCGGTTCCTTCGTTAATTCATCTTTATTAATCTTTGGCAATTGTGTGGATGGAATCAATTGAACCACGCGAGATTGATATGATGAGGAGTGGCTAGGTTTCTTCTCTACCCAAAGATTAACGCGAGGGCACGGTCCATAATATCTGTGAGATCTAATCGAATTTTCATTATTTCTTCCAATTCGTTACTATTCGTGCATTTCTTGGATTAATTGTTTATAGTTATTTTATTAATTGAGTATCAATGGTAGAATATTTAATTTAATCTAATAGCCTACTGCTACGTTAGTTGAATTGAATCCGTAATTATTCGTTCAGTTGACAACTAGTGGCTGTAGACACCAAATTTTGAATAATTTGTATGTGGCATCTACTTCATGATTTTTATTTTAGATCGCTTGCATTTAGTTCATTGTTGTGTGTTTTGCATTTCTAGTTGTTATTTTATTTTAGTTTTATTCATTTTGCCCTTTTAGTTTGTCTATTCATTTTTATTTTGTCATTTTAGGTTTTTAATCACTTTTAAGTTTTAGATTTTAGTTTCTAGTTTTTAGTTTTTAGTTTTTTTTAGTTTTTAAGTTTATAGAGTTTTTAGAAAGAAAAGAAAAATCATTTTAGTCATTTTGTTTTTATTCAATGCTTTCTTGAAAGAAAAATGAAAATGAAAAATCATAAAAAATGAAAAAAAGAGGAAAAAGAGGAAAAATTCAAAAAAAATAGGCTTTAGTTGGGTTGGAAAAATGAAAAAAGAGGAAAAGGAAAAAGGGAAATTTGTTCACAAAAATATGTTTATTTCTTTAAATTCAATCGTTGGGCACTTTAGTTATTTTATTAAGTTATTTTGAGAAAAAGAAAATGATGAAAAATGCAAAATTGGAAAAAATTAAAAATGGCCATTTTTGTTTAGTTTTTGGTTAAAGTTATTTTTGTTTTCTTCTTATTATTATTATTACTTGGTTTTTGTTAATTTGTTATTATTATTATTATTTATATTTTATCATTTATGTATTTATTAAGTTGAAAGTAAAAAAAAAAAAAAAAAAAAAAAAAAGGAAAATTGTTGCCGCAGCATGAAAGCTGCGGACTTGCGCCGTTTGCAAAAAAAAAATCTGGGACGGCTCCTGAAGCTGCAAAATACAGAAAAAGGACAGAGGTTCTTAGGGTTGAACTGGGGATATAAAAGCTAAAGGAAATGGTAGCCGCAAAAAAGGAGAAAAAGAGCTTCATCGTGGGGAGAGTTTTGCAGCTAACGGGAGCGGAAAGAAAAGACGGGAGCAAAACTGGACAGAGGGGAGGATACGGGGATAGAGCATGACGGCTGGAAGTATAGAAAGAAAACGGCCAACAGAGAAGAGAGGGTGGCGGCTGGGTCTTTCGGATAGGGAAAGGGTAGCTTTGAGGGAGTGGCTAGAAAAGAGGGAGGCGGTGAGGAGAACCAAAACCGAGGGAAATCTGTGAGAGAAATCTGGAGAGGGCTAGAAAACAGAAAGGCCGAAAGAGAGTGACGGAAAGAGAAAGGAAAACCAGGAGCGCCGAGAAGGGTTTTAGAGAAAAGGGAGCTTTGTGAGGCAGGGGAAAAGAAAGCCGAACAATCGCTACTCATAACCACCTCCCGCGAACCTCCCACCACCAGTCCGTATTTGTTGCTGCTGCTGTCCGTCGACCACCACCAGCACCACCACCACTCCAGATTCAAGATAGCTTCAGAAACCGAGAAGCATTGTAAGTTTTCTCCTTAAAATTCAGTTCCTGTCAAGCTTTTGAAGCATGTCTTCCGTGATTTTGCTTATGGCTACGTTTCTGTTGGGGTACTCATTCTCTTGGGCTGGGTTAAATAGCTTTAAGGGCTAGAGTTGCAGATCTGAAAGTTGGGAATGTTTGCTGTTTTGCTGGAAATTTTAGTCTATGCTGGAGTTTAATGTTCGCTGGAAATTCTTAGTTATGCTTAGCAAAGAACTTGCATACTTGCACCAAATAACCCAGCGCATGAAGAACAGCTGCTGTTTTGCTTTCCTGTTTGCTCACCTTACGTTGTCCATGCTAGTTCCATAAGCCACTAACCAGATGCGTGAACTGTCAAAACATTTCTGGTTTGATGTTTGAGATCGTAACTTTGCTGTTTGGCTGGAATTTGGCCATGTTTTACATCTGATGATGAACATCATAAGCATAGCTAATCATAGCTGGGAAATTGCAGCAGGCTTCCTCTAGTTTGCTGCATTGGTGTGGAAAAGAAAGTTCTTTAAGAATTTGTTTATTTCTTTCTGCATTTGCATTCGGTGGATGTAGAAGCTAGGGGGGTCGTTGCTAGTTCCATGTCTGCATGCTAGGTTCGTGCATTGTAAGTTTCACTTGTTTGGAGTCCAAAAATTACTTGAATCTGGATTGAATGCTTGCCGAAAACATTTTTTCGATTGCTTAAGGAAATTGCAGCAAGCTTCATTCATTGTTGCTGAAAATCCTTTTGTTTGCTGGAATGGTTTTGTACCAGATTTGCATAGAGATCATCTTTGTTTTGGCTCGTGCGCGCATGATAAGTTTGGTAGGAACTTGAAGTTGGGTTTGATTTGAGAGTCTTAGTTTTGTTTTTTTTAAAAATCTGTCATGCAAAGTTGTAAAGGCTTCAAAGCCTAAGATAATATTTGCAGAAGTCTTCTTCACGTGAGGTTGCATGGTTTTGCATGGAAAATAACTTCCAAAAATTGCACTCCAACCCTTTGACTTCCATCTAATGCTGCTATGACCCAATTAATTGAATAATCCCCTCAATTTTGTCCTTGGTAGTTTTAATTCTACAACTTCATTGCTTGTTTTTTTAATTAATCACTATGCTCTGTTTCAATTTCACTCAAGTCATGACTTTAGGGGCTTTACGATTAAGTGAACTTGTGATTGCCTATTTCCTTTAATTTTTCCCAAATAAATTGGTACCTTGACCTTTTCTTTGATTTTGGAGGATAAATAAACAATTTCATTCCATTAGGGCCCCGACTCAAGGGAGGTACACTCTATCCCTCATTTGCACTACATTTGACCTTACGTGCTCCTACGTGTTATGTGAATATGCATGTCTACTTCGCTTTCCTTGCCCTTCTTTAATTCCTTGCATTTATTTCATTTACTTTACTTTTATTTAAGTTATTCATTATGGGGTATGTGTACACCTCTTGGCTTGTAATAGATAGGGCTCGGAGAGCATCTGGTCCATTTACCCTTTCCCCTTTATGTTTTATGGGGTATGTGTACACCTCTTGGCTTGTAATAGATAGCGCTCGGAGAGCACCTGGTCCATTTCCCCTTCCCCTTGCTTGCTTGTTTTTGTTGCTACATGTTTAATTGCTTTATTAGGCTCTTGCATCTAGTCGAGCATGCTAAGTGCTACATGCTATGTGTTTACGAGTATTTTGGCATGTCTACTTGCTTTCATAGCCATGAATGAATGGAATGGATGAATGTACGTTTCCGCTAGTCCAACGCTAGTCGGAATTCATAGAATGGGCTAGTCCAACGCTAGACCCTTAGGGATTTCCCCTCATTAGCATATCATTTGCTTGTTCACCACATATCATGCATTTTTCTTAGTTTTATCACTTGGCATGCTCCTCGAACCCCCTTTCCCTTCATTTTAGGATTTTTGCATATCATGATAGTTGTAGGGTCCATTTGCTTGAGGGTCCCCTTCTGATAAGGGAAACGAGCGAGTGTGGCTACTCGATAGCCTTAGCACGCTAGTTTTGCCTTCTAATCAAAGGGAAAATCGAAGTCGACAAGTTAGGAGTCATTCCCATACCCGACCTGATGCATTCCCTTAGGTTCATTCATTCTCATTTATCACTCACTCATTCTTTTCAATTCACATTTTCCTTTCCTTATTGTTCATTTTGATTTCTACTTCACAAAATTGCATTTAATTACACCTATATGCACTTATCACTATATTTCATACACTTGCACACAAACACTTGGAATTTTCATACAATTGCACACGTGCACCTTTTCATACACTTGCACACAAACACTTGGATTTTTAATTTCTTTCATACACTTCCACACTTGCACATTTGAGTCTCATTTGCATTAAATCGACCTCTATGGGGGTTTTCCTTTGTTGGCCGCCACAATTCATGTGGTTTGGGACCAAAAGCCTCACGAGAGACATCGTAGAATTTAGGATTGCATTTTCCTTTCCGTTTTGCATTCATATAGTCATATCCAACGTGCGAACATACATTGGGTAGAAAAATTAGGAAAATTGGTTTAAGTCACGCAACTAGCCTTGGCTAGGTCGAAGGGGTGCCTTGGATTTTTATCCTTGCCTTCCCCTTCGTCAAATGTGACCCCCGATCCCTCTTTTGGTTACGCAGACCCAAAAGTTCTCAAAAAGGGTTTATTTACTTTTTTTTTATTCAAAAACAAAAATCATTTTTGGGTGACTTGGTACACCCTAACTCTATACCAAGTGGCGACTCCATTTTTTGATACCAAAACCCTTTTGAACTTCACTTGGCCAAATCGTCGCATTCTAAGTCCCATGGCCTTTTACTTTTCATTCCGCACACGTTCACATGTATATCACACACACTCACACACCATCACACATTCAATCATTTCGAAAAGTGGGGCGCGACAGTTGGCGACTCCACTGGGGACTTCCTAAGTGGGTCCAAGCATTTGATTTAGCCATTCTTTTCCTTTTTCTACCCCTTTTATGTATAGCATGTGGATATTAGGGTTGCATTTCTCATTTTAGGGCTTTTTGTCCTCTTATGTACGTAATCAAACCAATCCCTCGACTCACGAATGTATGTTTGAATGAATGTTTACTTGTTATCTCGCGCTTGCATTGCATTTTGGGAGGTATGGGTCACCCTAGAACCTCGCGTTGGTTCTTGACCCTTCCCCTCCAAACGAGCACTAGCATACGAGCATACGGTTTACTTCTTTTATCCCTTTTATTTTTCTTTAGTGGCTTGTCACGCCACTCCACCCTATTAGGATTAAGTGACTCACTTGGACATGTGATCACGACACGATGTGTGTGTAGCATGTTCCAATGGGTCACTCAATCTTCCGCTTAAAGCTATTGGTTGATAGCCTTTAGCTTTTGGTCGAAGATTGAGGTTTTGATAGATTCACTCAAACACGTAGCCGTGACACGATGTGTGCGTAGCGGTGTTTGGGGAATCGCTCGAGCCACCGACAAAGAATCTTGGGATTGATGACCCTTGATTTCTAAGTCTGAAGGCTCGGGGACCTGAGCTTATCGAGTCTAGATGCATTAGCGAACCCCAACCTCATGCATCCATAGTAGAATTGCCTAAGGTAGAGTCTGCCTTATCCTGTTAGGGACACTATTCACGAGGGGAGGGGTCCAACCCCTTTTTCCTTTTTATTGCTTTGTTTCTTTGATTGCTTTATCTTGTTGTTATAATGTGTTATGTGTACTATCAATTGCACTAACCATTTTTTTGTTTTCTTGGCCTGCATTCATGTGCCATAGCAATAAGGGGCCTCTTTGGCACTCTTTTAGTGACTCATCCACTAGATAGCTCACATGTCTAAATTTCAGTCTTTGCACTTACCTTTCAGTAAATACATTTCATGTTTAGACCTTTTCCCCCGTTGCATTATTTATATCCTTTAGGCCATATTTGTCACATATTTATATCGCTTTAATAAACTGGCATCACGCATAAACCCTAGAAAGGGAATGCCATTTAGGGGATCCCGTGTTAGGAATAAACCACCCCATGTCTCGAATATATAATCCAAAATGAGACTTGCACGTTTACCTTTCTTGTACCATCCGAAGGGGTAGTGCACAAGGTAAGGTAAAGATCCGATCATTTTCATGAAGCAATTTTTGGAATATGAGCATCTAATAATCACTTTTTGGCCATTTTCTCAAAATTGGTAAAATTCCCTTGCGTAAAAGGACATTAATTCGAAGAAAATTCACAAATGATTCCTCATTGTTGAGACGATAAATATAGAGGCCAAATTTTGATTTTAGAGGCTCATAGACCAAGGCATTTTAATGATTTCTTGAAACCACCCAGTGGGCGAATAATTCAATCGATTTTTGAACAAATCATCCATCTTATCCAATCCATTTTTTCCAATTCATTCAATTTTGGTTCAATCTAATCATTTTTGAATAAATTCATTTCATCCAATTCATTTGACCAATTTACCCTTTTTAGGGTCGCCTGGTCGATTTTTGAATAAATCATCAATTCATTTGACCAATTTACCCTTTTTAGGGTCATTCGGTCGATTTTGAATAAATCGTCAATTCAATTGACCAATTTACCCTTTTTAGGGTCCTTTGACCAATTTACCCTTTTTAGGGTCATTCGGTCGCTTTTGAATAAATTATCAATTTAATTGACCAAATTACCCTTTTTAGGGTCTTTTGACCAATTTACCCTTTTTAGGGTCATTCGGCTGATTTTTGAATAAATCCCTAATTCAATTTCATTCATTTGACCAATTTACCCATTTTTAGGGCAACCGAGCCGATTTTGAATAAATCAAGTTTCGTTCAATCTATTTGATCAATTTACCCTTTTTAGGGTGATCTGATTAATTTTGGATAAATTTCATTCAATTCATTTGACCTGTTTCCCTTTTTAGGGTAATTTGGTCGATTTTAAAGAAATTGTCAATTTCATTCAACCCATTTGCCCTATTAGGGTTTCATTGTCAAATTCCAAATTGGAAAATCTAGTCAATTTTGAAGAAAACCGTCCATTGCATCTAACCACTTGATCAATTAGGGTTTTGACCCGTAATTCGCTGAGAAATTTTATCAACGAATTCCAATCTTTTCGATAGGAAGTTCGTCAAGGTCAAACCCGTGCGTTTTTGCAAATTCTTGTACCGATCAAAAGTGATCCATCCATTCGGACGTTGACCTCATTTTGATAAATATCTCTCGTCACCCTAATTGACCAAATTCTTTCAAAATTATTTTTCGCTCAATGAGTTGATCAGATCCATCAGGTATGGTATGGTGCCTACCTTAGAGGATTGCATTTTCATGCTAGGCCTACCCTTGGCATAAAAAGGGTTCCCCCCATAGGACATGCATACCGATTTTGCAGTTTTGTCTACTAACTCGGGGTATTTTTCTTTTGTTTCCCCCCTCCCTTGCATTCATAAAAATATTTCAATAAGACGAAAATGTTCTTCTATATCTGATGATAATTTTAATCCAATAAAGTTTGAAGATTACAAGTGTTATTTGATTCTTGGGCGGATCCTACGATGAAAACCCTCTGAGAGATGTTGTAATTGTTTTCCAAAGGGAAATTTTGTATATTTGAAAAGGAGACAAAAGTGTATATGTGGAGCTCTTTACAAGTTTCTCCCTTCTCACTTGTATCGTAATTGAATGAGAAAATTTGTTTCAAACTTTTTCAGCAATAAACTGTTTGGACAATCATTGTTTTGTGTATATTTATGTACATTTCATTCTTTATTCTTATTCATTGGAGATTTCATGATGAATTTTAAGAAATAAGACTAAATTGGGATTTTTTCAACCTCCGACCTGAAAATTCACAATAAGAGTGTTCAGAATTAAAAGAGGTCATTCAGAAGGCCCAATGAGATATCTTTTTTCCTTCACTGAACCCCAAAATAAAATCAGTCACATTGATTGATAAATCGCAAATTGGGGCCATCTTTGCTTGAAAATATCCATTGTGTTTAATCGATTCAATTCACATCTAAGTGAAAGCAAAAATGTGCATTATTCTTGTTTGTTTTGAAAATTTGGAATGATACTTCGAGCATTCTTTTCTCTACCTATACAGATTTTTATCACTTGCTCTCCCATTTGAGCCTATGAAAAGAATAATTTCGTTTCAGATAAGAGCCCTAATGATCACTACCCTATATTGGAAAATTTTCAAATATCAAATAGGGGAATGGATTTTCAATAACCGTTTCGTTACTTTGGTTGTCATGAGGTGTAAGAATGATGCTTTGGCCGTCGTTTCTACAACCTAAACACTGATCACCCCTTGCATCCCCATTTTGAGCTAAAATTGGTGGTTCTTTTCTAATGCACTCATGGTCGTACCCCACATTGGGGAGGGAGATTGGAGAATTTTCAAAAAAAAAACAAAAAAGAAAAAAGGAAAAAAGGGAAAAAGCAAAAATGCTAGAATAAGGAGGGAACTGCAAATTGGGGAAATTTGATTCCACTTGGGTTCCAAGTTTGAAAAAAGAAAAGGAAGGGTTTTTGTCCATGTGAATCGCCTATGTTTCACAAATATGGATGAGCAAGGGTCTTCCTCAGTCAATTAATTCAGATACACGCAAAAAATTTCGCATTAACGAAAGTTTCCTTTCAGAGTTGTTGTAAGGAATGGAATACAAGTCAGGCCATCTTCTTTTCCAATCAAACACTTTATCCCTAGTTATCCCTTTTGAGCCATCAGAATAAATTATTTCGTTTGGCAACCCCTGAGAATCGCAAACCCCACACTGGGGGCGAGTTTGAGTTGAAAAGAAAATTTCAAGAAGTGAAAAGTGAAAAGCAACAAGATCAAAAACAAAGGAAGAAAAGAGAACCTCAGTTCAAAAATAAACTGGGGCAAATTTTATGAAAGTTCAAAAGAATGGCAAAAGGCCGAAAAGTCAAAAGGAAAAAGGAAATGAAAGTGAAAAGCCTCAATTGAGCAAAAACCGAGGCAAATTCTGATTTTACCCTAAAATAGGGTTTGGCGCAACAATGCGATCTCAGATTCTTCAAACCACTTTTGAAATCCGTTTTCAGGCCTTAACTTTTCTAAGCACCCCACCTGACCCCATTACAAAGCCGAAAGTCCTGACTCCTGTTCTTTGCAATGGCCCTGTCAAGAAAATTTCTGATGCCGGAAAATTTTAGCTGTATTCTGAATTGATTAGGTGTGAGGTTGACACTGCTCTTCATGTGAAACCCCGCGAAGGGGGAAAAAGAAAAGAAAAATGAGCGAAATGAATGCAAAAGAAAGGTGCAAAAAGATTTGATGCTGAAAGACCCTGTTGGGTGATGATAAAAAGTTAAACAAAGTCCAAGAATTTGGAGTCCAGATGAGGGCAGTGTTGAAAAATGCGATCTTCGGTGCAATATCCTTTGGAAATTATTTCTTTAGCTGTCGTCTTCAATCCACATTACAAGCTAATAAAGTCCATCGTTGACTTATTCCTTCATGACAATCCAAAGTGAGGATTATGCTCATAAAAACCCATCGATCACTCATGATCATGAGGGTATAACCAGTTTCCACATGTTTAGCTATCACTTCTGTCCATACGTTACAAGCCTAGAAAGCTTGTATGTTGACTAAGTTTTCTTGAAAATAAGGGTAACAAACTCTTTGCTTTCACTAAGATGTGACATTGAATGGATTACATACAACTGGGGCACAAAAATGAGACAGATTCTTATCTCCCATTTCCTTAGCCATTTCAAAAATAAAGTCACTTGATTGGTCCTGAAAAGATGAGTCAACCAGAAGTGGTGACCCGTTACCCTAAGCACCAATGCTAAAAGTAAGGAAGAAATCTTCTTCTTAAATTTGGTGTTATTTCGAGGAATTCATCATGAAATCTCTGCATGAGTTCAAACTTGACGATTAAAGTTTCTTCACAATATTGTATATGTGCACTCTTTTCTAAATTTTAGAAAGTGCGGTTTTTCTTTGTTCAAGTAAATGGGAAATCATCTAAACCAATTTTTGCAATCAAATGGGCCCAAACTGGGGCAAAATTTTTATTTGCAAAATTTCGCAAAATAAGCCCACACAGGGGCAAATATTTTTGTAGTCCAATTGAGGATTTCGTCCAAGAATCAAAATAATGCATTTTTTCAAATCAGTCACGCTCATTTGAGTGCATGTAAGCCCTGTGCAGGTATTCATAGTTGAAATCGACGAAAGAGCGTCTGGTGATATGGAAGGCCGATGCCGAAGAAAGAGAGGAGAAAGAAGGGAGAAGGGCCCTACACTGGGGCAAATTATTTGTGAAAAAGATTCTCTCGAAAAATCAGAAAAATTCAAAAAAATCAAAAAAAACAAGTTCAAAATATTGTTTCTTGGAAAATCAAATTTAATTTTTTGTATTTTGACGAATCAAATTCAATTTCTTCACCAATTGGATGGCAGGATTGGGTCTTATCTCACTGACCATTCTAAAAATCACGTTGGGCCTGGATTTTGTGCCGCCAACATTCCAAAGATCCCGTGGGTCTATCCCAATTTTAAATCATTTTCGGGTCAGTCCCAGGATCAAAAGCATTTTCGGGTCAGTCCCACGATCAAAAAGCTTATTCGGG
>NW_020862135.1:0-100992 GCF_003713205.1 Coffea eugenioides
CATTCAGCAACAGTTTCTACTTTGGCCGGATCTACTGCAATGCCATCTTTCGAAATTACATGCCCTAGAAAAGAGATTTTATCTAACCAAAATTCACATTTACTAAATTTAGCCTATAACTGGTGTTCTCTCAGAATTTACAATACAATCTTCAAATACTGCTCATGCTCTTCACGGATTTTAGAGTAGACAAGGATGTCTTCAATGAATACAACTGCAAACCGAAAATCCGATGCATCGAGTCCATAAATACTGCAGGGGCATTGGTTAATTCAAAGAGCATGACTGCAAATTCAAAATGTCCATATCTAGAATTAAAGACAGTTTTTGGTACATCCTCCTTCTTGATTCGCAATTGATAATACCCTTATCGGAGGTCTAGCTTAGAAAATACTACTGCTTCTTGCAACTGGTCAAATAGAGGGTATTTATTCTTAATTGTCACATCATTTAACCTCCGGTAGTCTATGTACAGTCTTAAACTTTTGTCTTTCTTTTTAGCAAAGAGTACCGGAGCTCCCCATGGAGATTCATTTTCTTGAATAAACCCTCGCTCTAATTAATCTTCCAATTGCAACTTCAATTCTTTAAGTTTAGCGGGTGCCATTCGATATGGAGTTTTAGAGATAGGTGCTGTCTCAAGTAATAAATCGATCTTAAATTCTATCTCTCCCTCTCCGGAGGTAAAGTCACTAATTTATTAGTGAACACATCCGATTACTCCTTTACTACTGGTACATCTTCTACCTTCAACTTATCTGTCGGAGTATCTATTAGAAAAGTTAGGTAACCTTGCGCTCCTTTACTCAACAATTTCCTAACTCGAATCTTTGAAATAAGTGCAGATGAGGCTAACCTACCTCTCACATTTAACCTTAAGGTTGCCTCTCCAAGTATGCAAAACTCCATCACTTTCCTTTTGCAATCCAGTTGAACATCATATTGAGCTAACCAATCCATACCTAAGATAACATCGTACCCTTAATGGCTCAGCTTATTAGATCCCCCAATAGTTTTCTCTCTCCAACCCAAATTTCACAGTTCTTATAAACCATACTAGTGATCAAACGTTGATCACCCGTAAGAGTACTAACTTCTAAATCATATGGTAGTCTAGCAGGTTTCACATCAATTCCACACGTAAAACAAGGGTTGACAAAAGAATGGGTAGCACTGGGATCTATTAGAATCTTAACTAAATGGTGGAATACAGGGATCGTACCTTTTATCACCTTAGACGAGTCAGGGAGCTGATGTTGCTCTATTGCATACACTCGAGTCGCCACTTTCGGTCTATTTCCTTCCACCTTTGTCTGCCCAGGGTTTGTCTCATTTGACTGCTGGGTCTCACTCTCCTCTCGAGGCGGGACTAGACAGTTGGCGATCTGATGCTCGACACTTCTACAGTGCAAACATTTTCTCTCCTTCCTCTAACAACTTTCCTCCGTATGGTTCACCCTCCCACAGTATCCACAGGAGACACTGGGAGCTAATGCAGAGCCTCCTTGTGAGACACCTCTTTGTTGCCCTCTCCCGCCTTGGCCTCCTCTTGACGAGGCTCCTCTGGGTGTCTTCAGAAGTCTTATTCCGCCTGTCCCTCTTCCAAATTTAGGAGGTATATTCTTATTCCCTTATCCAAAGCTACCACCAGGCATACCTCGTTTCTTTGCTTGAAAAGTTCTAACTTGGAGTCTTGCACTCTCAACCCGTTGAGCTTCTTTACAGCGCCACTAAACGTATTGATTTTGGCTACTGCTAAGTCTTTTTGAATTTCGACATTTAGCCCTTGTACAAAGCGTTTTATTCGTCTTTGCTCTGTTACTTCTAGCTCAGGAGCAAACTTAGATAGTCTGGTGAATTGAGTTTCATACTTCGCAATGGTTTGGGTTCCCTGACGAAATCTAATAAATTCGTCCTCCCTTTTCTCCTGAATCAAAGGCAAAAAATATTTTTAAACTCCCTCATGAAATTTACCCAAGTTCTTGGGGTTTGCTCTCTTTTCCATTTAGTTCGTATCATGTTTCATCAAGAATGGGTTTCTCCCTCTATCTGGAAAACAACTAAGGTCACCTACCTATCCTCAGTGTAATGCAATGCTGCAAAGATATCAATCATTTTCTCCAACCATCTCTCGGCTACATTGGAGTCAGGTCCTCCAAGAAATTTTGGTGCGGAGAATTTTTGGAATTGTTCGAGTGCTCTATCTTCCCCTTCTACATGGTTCCCAAGGTTACCAGGTTAGTTAGCAGGGTTTTGGCCCTGACAGTCCACTATTTGTGCTTGCAAATCTGTCATATGTTGGATGGCTGTGGCTATTTATGCATTGGGATCGGTCCCTGGTTCGTAATTCTGTTCAACTGCTAGTTCGCGATTACTCCTTTGATTCAAGGGTTGCCTGGGTCCATGCCCACGGCCTCGTCCACTACGTCTATCCTCTATTTGATTTTTAACAAGTCTAGAATCAAAATACATATGCAAAATTAAAATACCTAGATGAATGAGCAAGATGTAAGAATGTAAACAAGCCAGAAAGTCAAGTACATTTAACACAACCTCTTTCATACATATCACACAGTAAGAGTCAGGTACAAACAAAACAATCCCATATACACAAGTAGCAGGATCATATCAAAAATATAGTAAACAAAAACTATACCAAAAGGACAAGAACATCCAACTAGGGTTTTCCTAACTACCCCTCACATAGGGTCAAAACATGGCTCATAGAAGCTCTAACCTAATTCCCAACAGAGCTAGTAGATATTTCATTTCTAAGGCCATGACCTACGTCAGCCAAATTTACATCTACCATCTCTCTAAGTAAAGCCCTACATACCTGCAAAATACCCTTGATTCGGTCTCCTACCTCTCTTAGCACTCTAGTGAGACGTTCATTCATCACATGCACCCGCTGTGAGGACCCGAATTTTTTTCTTATTTTTATTTTATTTTACTGGTTTATTTAATTATTTATTCACCCGTTTACCCCAAAAAATTTATTTCATCCGTTTCAAGTCCATTTGTATGCAAAAATGTCCCCTTTATAATTTTAAAACGTTTCGTTAGCAAATTTAATTTTTCTACGGCTCGTTTAGCGAGAAATAGCGAATACACATTTTTCGAGATAAATTCGATCCGAGAGTACATTAGTCTTGGAGAACTAAGGATGATTAATAGTAGACTAAGAAAAGTTAATTGAGGGATTAGATGTGAATGAGTTCAAATTAAGCTTTTACCGCGCGTGCGTCAATAGTCTCCCGAAAGTCGCGCTGGTACGACTAATTAGAGACTTGAAGAATTAATATTAGACTAGTAAAAGTGAGTAATTACAGAGTTAAAGGAAGTACTTGGGGGATTAGTGCATGAGTGTATCAAACCCGAGAGAAATTGGTGGTACGAAACACTAGCGCGACACTATTGAAGGTTGACTTTTTTGCACCACAGTTAAAGCTACCTTTTTCATTCTTTCTCTCCAAGAAAACACAACACAAAACCCTCACCATCTCTCTCACTTGCTCAGCCGACCAACAAGAAAGAAAAAGGGAAGGAAAAACTCCATTGTTCTAGCTTTATTTCACCAGCAAAACTTCCACCAAATCGCAAACTACTTGGAGTAACACTTCATATAAGAGTAAGGAGCAATCTTGTGGATTTTCTTGGAGAATTTTTGGTGAAAAATCTGATCTTAATCTAGGGTTTCTTCTTGGGTTTTGGAAGGTATAAACATCTCCCACCCCAACTCTTGCTTTCTTGTTTCATTTCTTGGTTTTGAAGCTTTTAGCTTCCTTCTTGGTGTTGTTGGTTGGATTTGATTGATTGAAGTGGGCTCTTTGAACTCCCACCTTGGTTAAATGAGGGCTACCATGATGTTTATGTGTGTGTTAGTGTGTTTGTGATGAGTTTTAATGGAAGAAACTAGAAGAGGAAAAAGAAAGAGAGAAACCGTGAGGAAGAGGTGCTGTCCAAAATTTCTGGTCATGTTGTTCTGTTTTAGTTTCGAAACTTTTATGCTTGGCTGACTGTGAAATTGATGGATATAGGTTGTATATTGTGTGTAGAAAGTGCCTACCAAAAATCGTTTTCGTTTGGTTGCATAAAACATGAGGTTTGGCAAGAATCAAATCTGGAAAAACGTATAGCAAGGGTTCGCGGACAGTGTTTTTGTTCGAACATAACTTTTTGTACAAAATTCTAAATTGAGTGCCGTTAGTGGCATTCAAAACTAGACATTCATAGCTTTCCAACGGTATGAAAATCACCTGCTAGTTTGAATTGAGTGAACCGTAGTGATTCAGCAGTTGTGACCGTCTGTCGTAGAGGAATGGAGAAGTTGCATCTTGCGGCTTGATTTTCTCTCACTTGTGAACTGATTTTGGAAACGACTCTTTCTGATGAAATGTAGCATTTTGAACCTAGTTTACAACGCCATAAAACATTCTTAATTTGAACTTGTATTGAGTGGGATGTGGTCTGACTTCGAAAGTGCAACAAAGCTGGAAACTGGAAAGTTTTTCCCTTCTTGCTAGCCGAATGGTCAGCGTTGTTTTGGGATGTTTTGTTTCGGAAATTTTGATGTCAATTACCCATAAATTGCTTATTAAATGGTTCTAGACCTTGGTTTCAAAAATGGAGTGAATTGGGGTTGATTTCATTGGACAAAACCTTTGGAAAGAAAGAAAGAGTGGGTTGGCAGATTTGCTTTGAAAAATTCATGAAATTTAGTCATTTTGTTAACCACTTTTCCACGTGAGTTTTTGCCTATAATTTGATAGAGAAGTAGTTCTCATGTGGAATTCTAAGTGTACTAAATTTGGTATAATTTCAAGACCATTTCGATATCCAAATGATGCCCCAAAAATTGCTCTTCAAATCTGGAAATTTACCGATCAGCTTGCAAGATTCAGCTGACTTTAAACTATTATATCTTGATGCTCAAAACTCCGAATTTAGTTCCGTTTGTTGTGTTTGAAACCTTGTTTGGAACTATTATTGTGTTACAAATTTCAAGGGCTAATTCACTTTCTGTGAATTTTTCCGAATTTCCAAAGATGGCTGAAAAACCAAGACTGGTTCAAACCTGTCTTCTTGGAACTGAAACTTTGAGTTGAAAAATGAATGCTTTCCATTTAGAATCTTGGAAAAGTGTCTTCTGGGAACTTTTAGTACTTTGGATTTAGTTTCCAACAGTAGACCAAATTTTTATTTACTTATTATTTTTACTTATTAATCTCATGATTTTATTTTAGACATTTTATAGCATTTTAGATACCAAATTTTTAATTTAGCTTTATTATTATATTATTTTATGTTATTTTATTTTAATGACAATTATTTTTCATTTTCGCTCATTAGTCTATTAATTTTTATTAAAATTTATTGGAAAAAGAAATTGTTCACAAAAATATGCTTTATTTTTTTTATGAAAGTTTACTGTTTACTAAGTGAAAATTAGGAAAACCATCAATCAAAATCAACAATTTTTTAACATTTTATTTGTTTTGATTTATCTTGTTTTATTTTATTTTTTGTTAAAATTACTTCATTATTTGTTAAGATAAAAAAAAAGGGAGGAAGCAGCCCGGAAGTAAAAAACATTTTCATGCGCGGAAGTAAAACAAAATGCAGCTCGGTTCCATCCCATTTCCCCCATTTTTCTCCCGTCATTTTTCCTTGCCATTGGAGTATGCTAAATCCATTCCACTTGGCTCTCATCTACAACCCAAGAAGAATCTAGAAGTTGGAACAAATCTAATGGCTGAGGGAGAGACGGTGAGATGAGGTTGTTTATAAACCATTAAGATGAGGTTTAAGGGTTTGGATCGGATATAAAAGGAAAGCTAAGGGTTCAGGTGGAAGGGGGTGACGGCTGAAAGGGGGTTTTAGAGAGAATTTGGTGAGGGCTGATGAAAAGATAGGAGAGCAGCAGTTGGAAAGGTAAAAGGAAAACGAGAGGGAGAGCAAGAAACAAGGGTGAAACAAGGATTGAGAAAAAGTGAAAGAGACAGTGAGAGAGAGCCTGAGGGTTGAGAGGAAAAAAGACAGAAAGAACCTGAAAGCAGAGAAAAGAAACCAAGAGAGCTACAAGTGAAGAGGAAAACAAGAAAGAAAGCTTTTCGCTTCATTTCGGGCACTCCAGACGATTGTGTCCAGTTTCCTTGCGTCAATTCAGCACATTTGACTGGTTATAGGTAACAATCATCTTCCTTTAGTTGGTTTAACACTTCGTATGAGATTTTAGGAATCATCCACATGAATGGGTTTTTTTTGCAAATTTTCTGTTCGTATGATTATTGATGTTAAAAGAAATGGGCTTTTAATGATTTTATTTTGCCAAAGCTTTAGACTTGTTTGGCATTTGGTAGAAAGGTGTTAACTTGGACAAACCCATTCACCACAAAACTGGTTTTGTTTATCTGTCATTTCCAATCTTGGAAGCTTCAAGATGGCCGAAATTGTGGGTATGTTTGGGAGGTTGTTGTTCTGTTGTGCGGGTACGTTTGGGGGGATGTTTTTGTGCTGTTGATAGACTTGGTGTTGGACCTTTGTTCATTTAAGGTGAATCCGAATTTGTTTCTCTTTTCTTTCTTCATTCGCATACTCTCCTAATCATGAACCTGGGTGGAAGTTTTAATCCATGAAACTGGTGTTTTGGTTTCTTTTCTGTGTTGTCAGTTTCTGGTGCAAGAACAGGAGAACTATGCATGTGAAATTTGGCTAGATTCAAGGACCATTTGTTGCGCATATATGTTACCTCTCGTTGCTTTCATTTCCTTTCCTCCTGTTCTTTGGTTTGTCCCATGAGCTGCTGTTTTCAATCTGAAGTTGTGGAGTTTTATTCTTGAATGATTTTTCTAGGAGTTTTGAATAGATTTAGACTTAGTTACTTTGTCTTTTCATGGTGTGATATGCATACGAATTGTTGGTTGTATTCAATGGACTGAGCAAACCCAGAAACCAGCAATAAGAGGGAAAGCCTCTTTGAGAGTTGCGTGATATGGTTTTGAAACTCATTGTACAGAAGCCTAGCATCTTGTTGTGTCATGGTCCGAGCTTTAGGACATTTTCTTGAATGCGCTAGTTTAACGTTTCAAGCAAAAATGATAAGGTTTTCTTTGCTGCATTTTTTTTTTATGATTGCACTTGTGAATCTGATGGAGCGAGGTAGAGACAAATGCATATTCAGATGCTGTGTTTGGCCATTTGTTGCTGATTTTATTTTGTTGAATGTTCAGCGCAAAATTTATCATATTAAGATGGATTGTGCTTGTGTTTTTGATCAAAAAATGATGCTTTGTTGTTCATGGCAGCAATAGCAGAAAATTTTCCAGAATTACATGTTCCTATTTTAAGTTTTTCTTTTCTTTCTTGGTTTGTTTGGACGTTGAATTTTGAGAGTTCGTTGTTTGGGATCGAGGCTTTGATGATGGGTTGAGATATTAGCTGAGTTTGGATGGAATGATTGCATTAGAATGAACACTATAATTTGCAGAAATAACAATGGCGGGAAATTGCAGAAATATAAGCTTTTTCGTAAGCTTTGCATGGAACTTGCATGAAAACTTTAGAAAAATCGCGTTCTAACCCCTTGTTTCTTGTCTAATTCTACTATGGCCCAAACAATTGAAAAATCAATCAAATTGACCCCTTAAATTTCTTTAGTTTTTGCAATCAAGTCATTACTTGTTTTAATTTTACATGGATTGTTCACCTTCCTTTAAACGCCTTGGATTTCATATTTATTCCCATTTCATGTGATTATTTTTTTGATTAAAGTGATGCCTTGACTCTTTTACTATTTTGGAGGGTAAATAAGTAATTTCACTCCATTAGGGCTCCAACTCTAGGGAGGTATACCCTATTCCTTATTTTGACTTTATTTGACCCTATGTGCACTTATGTGTTTTATGTGTGTCATTGCATGATTTTGAATGTTTTATTTCATCTATTTCTTTAGTTATTTAATTTTACCTTAATTTATGCATTTATTCTAATGTAATTATTTGAAAGGCATTTAAATGCCAAGTTGTAATAGTTAGGGGGCTGAAGATCTGCATTTACATAGAATATGTAATAGTTAGGAATTTATTTATTTCTCCCTTTAGATTGCAGTTAGGGCCCCCAAGTGTAATAGTTAGGGCTGTATTTGTTTTATTTTGCTTTGTGTGATTTGCATGCCTATGTGTTACGTGTTATTCGCTTTCCTAGGACCTTGCATCTAGATATTATGCTTACGTGTTATGTGAATTACGTGCTCACATGCCTACTTGCTTTAACTATGCCTGTTTACTTATGTATATATGGTGGAAGCAGATGCACGATATAGCCGTGGCTAGTCCAATGCTAGTCATGGCTATTTATTCCCGATCGCTCACAAGTCCAATGCTTGTGAGAGAGCGTTAGTGAAGGGCTAGTCCAATGCTAGACCCACTAGGGCTGCCCCTCGCTAGTACATACTCGCATGCCTTCACTACATTTTCATGCATTTTTTCTTTTTCTTTTTAGTATTTCTACATTTTTGCATGATCCTTTACCTTTTTCCCACATTTGAAACATGATCTTTAGGACTCTGCATTTCATTCTAGTTGTTAGGGTCATCTCCTTGATTAGGTTAGGGAGTTACCCTTCTGGTAAGGGAAACGAACGAGTATGGCTACACATAGCCTTAGTACGCTCGTTTTCTTTCTAACCAAAAAGCAAATCAAAAGTCATGATTTAAGGTCTCCCCGTACCCGTCTTGCTTGCATTCCTCTAGGGTTCATGCATTTCACATTACCATTTGCGCACTCACACTTTACACACTATCATTTTTACACATTTTCACTTCACACACTCTCATCTTACACATTCTCACTCTGCACACTATCACTTTACCCATTATCACTTTGCACTCCCACTTCATATATTATCGCTTTGCACACTACCACTTTACACATTCTCACTTCACACACGCTCACTTTGTTCACATTGCACACATTCATTTCACTCATTCTTACATCATTGGCACTATTTGTGACCTCTTGGAGGGCTTATCCTTGGCTATCACAATTCATGTGATCTAGTCCGATTGAGCCTCTAAGAGATATTTGTCCCTTTCGATTCACCATTAGATTTAAGATTGCATCCATGTTAGTTACATCCAAATGCGATACATCTTTTGGTTAGAAATTAGGAAAATCATGACTAAATCGTGCAACTAGCTTAGGCTAGGTTGAGAGGGTGCCTTAGACATTGTCTTTGCCTTCCCTCTCTTCAACTGTGACCCCCGAACCATTTCTCTAACCTGTCGTAGATTTTGGAGTCAATCTAAAAAAGGGTTTACATTTTTAAATCCACATTTCTGGGTGACTTGGTACACCCTAACTCAATACCAAGTGGCAACTACTACATTTTTACCCAAAACCTTTTTTAGATTACTATTTTTTGGCCGAATTGTCGTATTTCAAAGTCCCATGGCCTTTTTCTTTCATTTTCACACACATCACATTATGATTTTCTTTACAAACACCACATCACCAATTTTCGATCCATAGGTCACTCATTTACAAAAAAATGGGGCGCGACACCAACGGTATAAAGTTTTCCAATTTTGAACTTCCCAAACTCAAGATCTGATTTTACCAAATTTGTCGCGCAAAGCTGAAAATTCTTGATTTCTTAGGAAATGAGTTTTTAAGAACTTTTCATTTCCTTTTGATATTGATAGTTCGTTTTGAATCCGATTTGATGGAGGATACAAGTTATCCCTTGTGACTTTGAACTCTCACTTTTGAATCTTGAATTTCAATAGAGTGAAACTCTTTTGAGATATTGTTCTATGTTTAAGCAAATACATTTCCTTCCCTGTATGTTAAGTGATTGTGAGTATATGTGAGTGATAATCGATCACTATTTCTTCAGGTGCTCAAGAGGATATTGAAGGAAATCTCGGAGCAGAACACTAAAGGACTTATTTACTCACTTAC
The DNA here is from genome assembly GCF_003713205.1 of Coffea eugenioides. Lineage (NCBI taxonomy): Eukaryota > Viridiplantae > Streptophyta > Magnoliopsida > Gentianales > Rubiaceae > Coffea > Coffea eugenioides. The sequence continues at coordinate 9,963 of NW_020862135.1, forward strand.
TTTTCATTTGGTGAGTGTTCCCTGCATGTGTGTGACTTGAATAGTTTTGCTATATGTTTACTTCATATTTCTTGTGTGTTTAAGTGTTCTTTATAATCACTCCTATGTAATTTTCCACCGTTTTCAAGCGAGTGTATATTTTATCTCACTCGATCTACTAAAATAACAAATTTCTACCGTTTACCGGTTTAATTGATTACTTGCGCATGTTGTAAGCTCTTAACTGAACTGGGTCCTACCCATGGTTACTAACCTGCTCGAGCCAGAACTGGGCTCGGTCGGGTAGGTTGGAACCCTGGGCTACCATTTCGGTATACTCGAGTATTACTACTGGAGGAATAAGGTGATGGCCAGACAAACCAGGGGAATTATTGGAGTTATAAGGTGCAGCTGACCGAAACGGTTCCATGTGAACACCGTATCTTTTTAATGTGTGTTTATTTCTGTAAAATGATAAATGTCTCATTTTAATGTGCCGATGTGAAACCTTGAACCATATGTACGTTATGCTTAATTTACTGAATTTATTAGAACTGCTTGTGTGTTTTGGAACCTCACTGGGCTGTTTAGCTCATTCCACTCATTTGTTTTCCTTAATAGGGTTCAAGGCCGAGAGTGCTCACGAATAGTACTAAGTTGTTTTCTTTTGGAGATTTCAGGTTGTATTATAGCAATGACTGTAGTACATATTCTCTTGGGTTGTATTTAAGCTTGAAGGTTAGCAAATTTTAAGTATTAATTTTTTGGAGTACTTTAAATGTATATTGAAAATATTTGAAGAATTTCTAGTTTTTGAATTATGGATTGTAGTGAGCCCCGGCGAGAGTTGGGCAGGCAGTTCGCTGACCCCTTTGGTTCGCCTTTAGGGAAAGTGGGGTTGTCACAGGTGGTATCAGAGCTGCTTCATGTGGTCTCTGCGCGGGGTGAGCTTGGGCCAAGTGGTGTTATGGTCCCTATTATTTGAATGAGTAAAGGCTTACGTACTCTTCTAGAGCGTAAGCTGTGAATCATGAATGTGATAGGTATAAATCCTTTATCTTGATACTTGAGGAAAATTAGATATGTATGTTGGAAAGGAATCTCAAATGTGGTGATTTACGCTTGGGACCGGCCGGCTCGAGTTGTGAATTATCTTATTTCGAATTCTTGTACCCTAGTACTTAAGAGTTGAGGGCAATGCTAAGGACTTGAGATCTCCATTTGCGGGAAATAAGAACGGGCTAATGTTTTGCGAGAGCAAGCGCAAGAGGTCAACGGACGTCTAGTTCGGGTAGTAAGAGAAATGAGAGATCGGACGGAGAATATCTTGACCGAGTGTGGGACAATATTGTCCAGAGAGAAGTGGAATGTAGTTGAGCTTGAGAGAGAGAGATGGAGAAGATCGTGGCCAGAGGATCCTAGTGTGGGAGTGAAGTTGACTATGTTAGCGAACGGGAATCATCTAGTTCCAATTAATCTAATGAAGCACTATTTTTGATCTTTTGTAATGGGACGATGGGAGTAGAACTTAGGAGTTTGTACCTTGGAGATGCATGTACTTTTGTTAATCACCTGTTTTCTTTCATTTACTGACCTTGACTTGGTATGTACTTTACTTGACTTTAACTTGTGTTATGATCTGATGAACTGTAGTTTGTGTTTGACTTGTACGGTGATAATGTTATTTGTGCAAGTGATTTCATTTTTCTTTAGAGTTGTTACTGGTATGTGTGTGTAGTTCGATTATGGTTTAGTATGGGGTTTATGTATGTGCATCTAGATTAGCTATGAACATGGAAACTAGAGGACAACAGCAGGGACGTCAACCCAGACAACCCCGAAATCAAATAGTAGATAATGAGTCTGCTACTGATCAAAACGCCGAGCCAAGGGCTGGGAGAGGAGATGACCAAATGGAATTAGTTTTAACTCACATGACGGATGTACTAGCGCTCTTAGTAGCACAACAGAGCCAGGGGGTAGGACAAGGAAACCAGCGTGGAAACCAAGAGATAGGGGAGAATCGAACTTTGGAACGGTTTCAGAAATTCTTCCCACCCAAATTTTCTGGAGGACCTGACCCATAAGTGGTTGAAAATTAGTTAGAAAATATAAGGAATATATTCGATGCCTTGAACTACACAGAAGAAAGACAAGTCACTTTTGCTGTATTTCAACTTGAGGGAGTAGCTCGAGCTTGGTGGAATGTTATAAGAAATAAGTGGGAAAGAGATCAAACTCCAAGAACTTGGATAAACTTTGTACGAGAGTTTAATGAGAAATTTCTTCCTCCGCTAGTCTAAGAAAGGAGAGAAGATGATTTTATAAAGCTTTGTCAAGAAACTTTGAGTGTGGCTGAGTATGAAACACAATTCACGAAATTATCTAAGTATGCCCCAGAATTGGTGGTTACGGAGCGGAAGAGAATAAGACTGTTTATCCAAGGATTAAATTTAGAAATCCAAGATGCCCTTGCCGCAGCACACATTGAAACATTTAGTGACGCTCTTGAGAAAGCACAAAGGATGGAGAGCACAAAATATTCCAACTGAGAACCTTTCAATCGAGGAACAGAGATGCATTCGATAGTAGTCACTACCTTGAGGTATCAAGAGAAATTAGACCGCCACCTAAAGTTAGAAAAGGAGTGCATGGAATAAGACTACCACTTCCTTCACCACCCATGATAAAGAAACTAGAAGGAACTATGACACGAGGAGCTCTAGTAGGATAGATACAATTAAGGAAAACTTCACAGGCAAGTCAAGTCACAACTCCTCGTCTGACCTGTGGATATTGTGGAAGGATGAATCATACCAAAGAAAACTGTTGGATGAATGGGCAAAAGTGTATGGGATGTGGGAACACCAACCATAAAGTTCACGACTGCCCAAAGAGGTATCCATGAGAAACTACTATTTAACAAGGAAATAAAACTACCACTCGACAAGTTAATGAAGGAGGAAATCGACCAATGGCACCTGCAAAAATGTGACAACCCGTGGATTTTCTTATTTTCTAGACTTTATTTTATTTAATTGTATGCCTTTTCTATATTTTGTTTATTAGAAAAATTTTCTAGATAATTTTTATGAGTAAATATGGTTTCAAAATCATTTTTCCAGTATAAATTAGTTCATGAGATTTTAGGAGTGTATACCGGGCGTGGGCCCCGCTAGTGCGAAAAGTTCGGTAAATATTCGATCAATTAGGTTAATTTTTTTATACAGGGTTTAATTTAGCAGGTGTTAAGAGATGATTAGAGGTTACCAAATGGATTAAGGTTGGAGAGACAAAAGGATAGAGTAGCATTAATGAGAGTGACAAGTGTCACTTTGTGATTTGGTTGGACTTTGACCTTTGGACCAACTTTACCAATAAATCAAAATTGACCAAAATTCATCATCTTGCAAGCTTCTTGTGGCCGAACCTCTCTAAGGGAAAAAGAAAAGAAAACTCTCAACTTCTTGCTCTCAATCTTGCTTAATCTCCCAAATCAACCGATTAAACTTGAAAGTTTTCCATAAAAATCCTTCTCTTAGTAGTAGTAAGGTTGTTGGTGAAGTGGTTTGGAAGAAAGTTTCTTGAGTTGGTAAGGTGAGTAGCTAAGGAACCTTTCTTTTGATATCAATAATGCTCAATTAATGACTTGTTATAGGCATAGAGGTGATTTTGTGTAAGATTTTATAACTTTTGGGAGAGATTGGTGAATTTTTCTATTTATTCATGATTTTTCTGTTTTTATATGTTTAATATTGTGTGGCCATGGATGATGGTTGGGAATGATTTAGAATGAAGCTATAGTGCGTAAATTGTGGCTATTTGCGAAAAATTTCCGCTTTGAAAGGAAATTTTGGAATTAGGGTTGTAATTGAACCCATTCTACCCGGTACTATTTCCCCTAGTTAGAGGCCGAATTAGACTTGGGTTAAAACATGAAAGTTGTAGGGAATGATATTTTATAGAGGCCTACAAAATTTCAGGCCAATCGGAGCAACGTAGCCTGTGAAAAGACTGAAATATCCCTGCTGCCCTGTTTCTGTCCGAACCTGGTAATCAGCTTTGGTAATTGGTTAGTTTGACCAGGAATACTACTGATTTGGTAGTTGAATGTCTTTCCTGACAGTTTATCTTGTATGAGAGGAGGGTGTACTTTATCACACTCGTTCTCTTGCCTGTACTGAACGAACTGGAATCTATTACGTGTACTTGTTATGTACTTGAACTTGTTACTTGCACTTGTTATGAGATCGTTTGGAAGTGTGTCCAACGATCTTCCTATTAAACTTGAGCTCAACCTCATGGGGAGTTAATTAAATCGAGCCAGTAAGGGCTTGGTCGAGATAATTGACAATCCATGGGTACCTGTTCCTGGGGAATCTTTGGGTACTGACACTCTTGATTCCGGTATACTCGAGTATTACCATTCCTGTTCCTGTTTGGCGTTCGGGCCCGGTAAGGGGTATGTTTGGTGAATCGGGTTTTGGAGTTAAAGTGGTGTTCTACTGGACTGGTTCTTTTATTTGAATGTTGACGGAGGGTCAACGAGGCTGTATCAAGTATAGCAACGGGGATTTGGCTCCTGAGAGCCACTTGTATCCTTTACATTGTGATGTTCATTCTTTTCTCGTATTTGATGTGAATATATGCCTCCAAAGTGTTTTCTCATGAATTCTACTGTTTATATTGTTGGTACCTCATTGAGCTTTTAGCTCACCCCGTTCCGTTATCCTTGTTTTCCTTACAGGGAACTATCTTTTGGAACTTCAATGTTTTGAGGAATGAGTTGAGCTAGTTAGAAATTCTTTTGCTCTTTTGGTATAGCGCCTCGACAATTTGTAAACCCTAAATGTATCTTAATACAATGTTCCTTTTTGGATCTGTAAACTTACTAATATGTATATTTTGAAGTGTTTCCTCATGTTTATGTAACATATGTATTCGGGAATGTACCTACTTTCATGGCGAACAAAGTTTCCTTGTACTTGGTTGGATCCTGCATGGTGGCGGCCCTTCCATTTCGTTTTGATTCTTGCAGTTTTATTCCGGTTTTGATGGAGGTATGACTGAGTCCCGGCGAGAGCTGGGCAGGCGGTCCGCCGAACCCTTCGGTTCGCCTTAGGGTGAGGTGGGGCTGTCACAGGTGGTATCAGAGCCTGCTTCGCGTGGTCTCTGCGCAGAGTGAGCTTGGGGCCAAATGGTGAATAAGTTTGAAGGACTAAGTGCTCGTTCGAGCGTAAGCTATGAATCATAAATGTACAGGTCTTGAATCTTTCTCATGGTATTTGAGGACCATAGATACGTATGTCAGGTAGGAATTACAAACGTAGATGATTTACTCTTGGGACTGGCCAGCTCGAGTGGTGAATTATCTTATTTTGGATTCTTGTGCCCGAGTACGAAAAGGGATGAAAGCCTAGGGTAGAAATGATTTGGGCGCATTAGAAGGCTGATTCTACGGGACTTTATATGATGTATTAGGGATCGCTAAGAATGATGAACCCTGCCTAAGATCTAAATTGTGATATTCTTGTAGAGTATAGATGGAACCCTAGGGGGAAGCTTTTGTTAATTGCTAATGACCCCCTCACTTCCATAGGATTTTTGCTTGTATCTGACTGACTGTTACTGTGTGAATTGTTTGATATAGTCGTGTTATATGCATATTTGCTTTTGAATTGATTCGGACGTAGTATACATATCTGACTTACTGACCTCGCTAGTTTGTATCTTATATTCGCGCCTCGAGTCTAGATTAGTTAATCCAATGGAAGGAACACGTAGTGGACGAGGCCGGGGCCGTGGACGTAGGCAACCCTTGGATGAAGGGGAAAATCGGGAACCAATGCCTGAACCCAACCTTGAACCTGGACTGGACCCTAACATTCAGGTAGCAGCCGCTATCCAACGTATGACCAACCTTCTGGCTCACGTTGTGGAATAGCAAGGCCAAAATCCTATTTCTAAGCCGGAAAATCCTGGTAATCATGCCGAGGGTGAGGATAAAGCTCTTGAACGATTTCAAAAGTTCTCGCAACCGAAATTCCTTGGAGGACCAGACCCTGACGTGGCCGAGAGGTGGCTAGAGAAGATGATTGATATCTTTGCCGCGTTACACTACACTGAGGAGCGACAGGTGACTTTTGCCGTCTTCCAACTGGAGGGAGCGACCCGATCTTGGTGGAATATCATAAGATAGAAATGGGAAAGAGAACAAACCCCAAGGATGTGGGTGAATTTCATGAGAGAGTTCAACACGAAGTATTTACCACCTCTGATCCAGGAAAAGAAAGAAGTTGAATTCATTAGGCTTCGGCAGGGAACTCAAACTGTCGCCGAATATGAGAGCCAGTTCACCGGATTGTCTAAATTCGCTCCCGAATTAATTGTAACTGAGAACAGGCGGATAAGACGTTTTGTCCAGGGATTAAATGTTGATATTCAGAAAGACCTGGCTGTAGCCCAACTCAGTACCTTTAGTGATGCTGTGGAAAAAGCTCAACGAGTTGAAAATGCGAGGTTACAAGTCAAGAACTTCGAAACCAAGAAAAGGGGATTTTCTGGAAGTAGCTCAGAGCAAGGGGATAAGGGTACGCCTCCTAAGATTGGAAGGGGCAACGAGGGAGTACAACTACCAGGGATGTCAAGTAGTGCCTCACGAAGAGGCTCAGTCTCCGCTTCCCGTGGTCCTTGCGGGTACTGTGGGAAGCCTGATACGAATCTCGTTGGTGAGAAGATTCGCGACCCAAGATCGCTTGTTGGATTTGACGTCGGGTGCAAGAAACGGTGGCAGCGGAAACCCTACGACCCCTCTAATCCCCGTGACTACGAACTTGTTGATACTATCTCAACCCGTAATCAAACGAATTAGTGAACCTCAGGCAAGTGTAGAAGGCGCCACAATTCAAGTGCGATTCTTGAATTGATAAGCCGAACAAGAACACTAGAGTATAACTCTAAGTTGTTCAAGGTTTGCTCGAAAGCTATGGAGAAAACTCTCTCAATATTTTTATCATAAAAGTGTCTACCCTTTATTGATGTAATATGGTGCCTTATATAGGCTACAAGTGAAAACCCTAATCTAGTAGAAAATGGACTAAGGGCGCAGTGGATATGGGCCCTAATAAAGGAGGCTTAACCCCCGACGGGTTGGGCCTCACGTGGGCTTTCCTTCCTAGGCAGCCCACTCTAGCAAATAATAATGAGTAAATTAGCAATCCTACCCTTGGCGATTCTACGTGCGATATGCACTTAGCCAATTATTCAATCTAATCAACTAATGTGGAAATAACTAACTATGATGCTAAAACGGAAATTAGGGTTTGGCAAAACCCTAATCCTCGGGTGTAGCTTCAATGCTCATCATCGGACTGCGACCACCTTCACTTGAATGCATGAATCCTTCAAAGGACTTGTGTATGGCCTGAATAAGTACATTGAGTTGCTCACGAAGTTTCTTTGCGCGAGCCCGAGTAATGGGTCCACTTGGGGCGAGCACGTGATCCTCAGCTCCTCGATTACCCGAGCCATTGTTGGCCTGCCCACGTACCATGATGCTATCATTCCCCTCCTCTTGAGAAGGATTTGCCCTCAAATCAAACGCATCATCTGCATCAAAAGGATCTAAGTCAGAGACATTAAATGTAGCACTAACTCCATACTCACCAGGAAGGTCAAGTTTGTAGGCGTTGTCATTGATGCGCTCCAACACTTGAAAAGGTCCATCACTCCGTGGTTGTAATTTGTTCCTCCTTTGAACAGGAAAGTGTTCTTTGCGCATGTGCAACCACACCCAATCGCCAGGCTCAAAAATCAACTGTTGGCGACCTTTGTTAGCTTGCTTGACATATTGAGCAGTTCTCCTCTCAATGTTAGCCCTGACTTTCTCATGCAGTTGCTTAACAAACTCTGCACGTTTCTTACCATCCAAATGTGCGCGCTCATTACTAGGTAATGGCACTAGATCAAGTGGTGTTAGTGGATTAAAACCATAAGCACATTCAAATGGAGAGAAACCAGTAGTAGAATGGATAGCCCTATTATAAGCAAACTCAACATGAGGTAAACATTCTTCCCATGATTTCAAGTTCTTTTTGATGATGGCACGCAACAAGGTACCTAATGTACGATTTACCACCTCAGTTTGACCATCAGTTTGGAGGTGGCTGGCAGTAAAGAATAACAATTTGGTGCCTAACTTAGACCAGAGTGTCTTCCAAAAATAGCTCAAAAATTTGACATCTCTGTCTGAGACAATGGTCCTAGGAATGCCATGCAATCTCACAATCTCTTTAAAGAATAAGTTAGCAATATGAGATGCATCATCAGTTTTATGACATGCAATGAAGTGTGCCATTTTAGAGAATCTATCAACTACCACATAAATGGAGTCATGGCCATACTTGGATCTAGGCAAACCAAGTATAAAATCCATAGAAATATCGACCCATGGTGCACTAGAAATAGGTAACGGGGTGTAAAGGCCATACGGGTGTACCTTGGATTTAGCTTTCTTACAAGCTAAACATCGCTCCACCACCCGTGCAACATCTCTCCTCATGTGCGGCCAATAGAAGTGCTCCTGCAGCATGGCAAGAGTCTTATCAACCCCAAAATGTCCCATAAGGCCACCCGAATGGGATTCTCGTACCAAAAGTTCGCGGATGGATCCATGTGGGATGCAAAGCCGATTGGCATAAAACAAGTAACCATCGGAAATGAAGAATTTACCTTGCCCAGTGTGTTTGCAAGAAAGGTAAAGTTCACCGAAATCACTATCTTAGGCATAGATGTCTTTAATCAGCTCAAACCCTAACAACTTAGCATCTAAGGAAGTGAGTAGAGAGTACCTTCGTGAGAGTGCATCCGCGACCACATTAGACTTACCAGCCTTATATTTAATTACGTACGGAAAGGACTCCACGAATGCGATCCACCTTGCATGCTTTTTGCTCAAGGTGTGCTGGGCCTTAAGGTATTTAAGGGACTCATGATCAGTGTGTATCACGAATTCCTTAGGCCTTAAGTAGTGCTGCCAAACTTGTAGTGCTCGAATGAGGGCGTACAACTCTTTATCATAAGTTGAGTAGTTCAGTGCAGCCCCATTGAGTTTCTCACTAAAGTAGGCAATAGGTCTTCCTCCTTGATTCAACACAGCTCCAACTCCAATACCTGAAGCATCACAATCAATCTCAAATGTCTTAGAAAAGTCAGGTAAAGCAAGTACAGGTGCATGTGTGAGTTTGTGCTTTAAAACGCGAAAGGCTTGTTCTTGAGAATCTCCCCAATGGAAGTTCTCATTCTTCTTAATCAACTCGGTCAAGGGTGCAGCAATAGTGCTAAAGTCCCTCACGAATCTCCTATAGAAACCCGCAAGGCCATGGAAGCTTCGAACATCACCCACAGACCTTGGTGTTGGCCACTCTTGAATAGCTTTCACCTTTTGATCATCCACCTTCATTCCCTGCGCACTTATAACAAACCCTAGAAACACAAGCTCATTAGTGTAAAAATTACATTTCTTGAGATTGGCATAGAGCTGCTCTCGTCGAAGTACATCCATAACAGCCCTAATATGCTCGAGGTGTTCATTATAAGATTTGCTATAAATTAGGATATCATCAAAGTAAACTACCACGAATTTTCCTAAGAATGGACGCAGAACATGGTTCATTAACCTCATGAAGGTGCTAGGTGCATTAGTGAGCCCAAAAGGCATCACTAACCACTCATACAATCCATACTTAGTTTTAAAGGCAGTTTTCCATTCATCCCCCTCCTTAATCCTAATTTGATGGTACCCACTTTTGAGATCAATTTTGGTAAAGAACACAGCCCCATGTAACTCATCAAGCATGTCATCTAAGCGAGGTATAGGGTGGCGATACTTTACCGTGATGGCATTTACGGCCCTACAATCAGTGCACATTCTCCACGTACCATCTTTCTTGGGCACCAAAATGACTGGGACAGCGCACGGGCTTAAGCTCTCACGTGCCCATCCTTTGCCAAGCAAGTCGTCCACTTGCCTTTGTAACTCCTTAGTTTCCTCCGGGTTGCTCTTGTAAGCTGGCCGATTTGGCAACGAAGCTCCAGGGACGAAGTCTATTTGGTGCTCAATGCCTCTAAGCGGTGGTAATCCACTTGGCACGTCCTCGGGGAAGATATCAGCATATTCCTGCAACAGAGACTTAACCTCAAGAGGTATGTTAGTATCAAGTTCATGCACATTCAGAGCTACTTCTTTGCTAACAAGCATAAGAAGTGGCTGCTCATCTCTCATTAACTTCCTCACTTTCTTGGCTTTTATCAGGAGCATTTGTTTTCCCTCAATTTTTACCTCACTTGCCGAGCTATCTATAGCCTTTTTTCTCTCTTTTTTTGCCTCGGCTCTCTCATTTTCTTTTCTTTTTGCACTATACTTCTCAAACTCTTGTTGCAATTTCAATTGGTCCTCATGCACTTGTTTGGGGGAAAGGGGAGCTAGTGTGACTTTCTTACTGTTGTACAAGAAACTATACTTATTAGTCACACCATCAAAAGTCACCTGTCTGTCAAACTGCCAAGGCCTACCTAGTATAATGTGACTAGCTGCATAGGAACTACATCACATAATACTTCATCAGAATATTTATGGATTTGGAAGGATATAAGAACCTGCTTGGTTACTCGAACCTCCCCAGAGTTGTTGAGCCATTGGAGTTTGTAGGGTCGCGGGTGATCCCTTGTAGGCAACTTCAAGTTGTCCACCATGAGTGAACTAGCTACATTTGTGCAGCTCCCACTATCAATAATCACACTACAAAGTGCTTGGTTGACGAAGCACCTGGTGTAGAAGATGTTCTCCCGTTGAAGCTCGTCCTCCTTAACACGTGCAGTTAATGCTCTCCTTGCAACCAATGCAGTCCCAAAATGACCCTCGGGTGCATTAAACTCCTCTTCATTTGGTGATTCCCCATCACTACCTCCGTCAAGAGGTAGTATGCCTTCGTACTCGGCTTCGTCCTCACTCACGATCTCACCATTTTGCATCATAATCATAGTCCTTTGATTGGGACATTGACTAGCAATATGGCCTCTACCTTGGCATTTGAAGCATCGAGTATCACGAGCTCTAGTTTGTACCCTAGACTCCTCAAATTTTGGAGTAGAAGAGGGCGGCTTACTAATACTAGGGTTGCCCACCTTACCTCCCTCGAATCTCGGCTTTGGTGTAGGAGCATTTGGTGAAGGCCGAGAATCATTCCTTGGTTGGAATGGGCGGTTGGTAGAGTAGGTGGTATTGCCGAAATTCGATCGAGTGGTACCCCTCCGCTTGAGCCTTTGCTCGACCTTAATAGCCTTGTCTACAAGCTCATGCAACTCCATATAATGTTGAAGTTCCACTCGTTCAGCAATATCGGGTCGTAACCCGCTCAAGAATCTCGCCATGGTGGCTTCAGGATCCTCCTGTACATCCGCTCTAAGCATCAGGATCTCCATCTCCTTGTGGTACTCATCCACACTCCGGTTGCCCTGGACTAAGGTTTGTAACCGGTGGTATAAATCCCTAGTGTAATGTCCAGGTACAAAGCGGGTGCGCATCATGGCTCGAAGCTCGGGCCATGGAATAAGCTCAGGTAGCCCATTTCTCCTTCTAGACTTCTTGATTTGGTCCCACCAAACCACAGCGTACTCAGTGAATTCCATGGTGGCCAATTGCACCTTTTGCACCTCGGTGTAGTTTTGGCAAGAAAAGACCATTTCGATCTTGGATAACCATTCGAGAAAGGTCTCGGGATCGGACCGTCCTTTGAACTCAGGGATTTGCATCTTGATTCCCTTGAATACATCGGTAGGTCCAGTCTGGTTCCTTTGCCTTGGTCGAATTCGAGGTTCCTCATCATCATCATCATTATTGGAACCATCGGACGACTCCTCCACGCCCCTTCGCCTTCGCATGGACTTAGAGGTTTTTGGTGTTCCAGACGCTCGGAGTTGCAGCAACTCATCTTGAATGGGTTCTAGCATGCGTTGGAAACGCCTCTCCATTTGCTCCATCATCTGTTCAAAGTTCATGGGACGGGATACTCCTTCGTTTCCACTAGACATGGAGTCTCAAGTGTACCTGCAAGGGTTAGTAGCAAAGGAAATAGGGAAAAAAGTAATGTTTTCTTTTGCTTTTTTTTTTTGTCACTTCACTCCCTAAGTGTTTACTCTCACACTCGTATATGGTAACTCAAATCACTCTAATAAGCTCACCAAAATATTCTCTCACAGCCCCTTGCGAAACCTTGAAGAAAGTAGAGCTCCTCAAGTGCTCAAATTTAGCTTAAAAATCAAGTTCACGCTAGAATTTGAGGTTCGTAAGAGTGGAAATTTTCTGGGAAAACAAAATTAGGACACTAAGAATGGAGTGATAGAATATATTCAAGAACAAAAATCGAGAAAAGACTTGACACAAAAGCTACAAAAAATTAAGAATGATGCTCAAACACCTAGCCGACAAGGAAGTTGGTTCCTTTTGCGTTGCTGGATTTTTGGATCGTTTACCAACCAAGGTCAACAAATGCTTGGCATTCGAATGGGAGAGAATGAAAGACACAATAAATGACTCAAGACTGACCAGGACTCAATGAACAACTCAATGGGCAAATCCAGAAACGACTCAAGGCTGAAATGACTCAATGGACTTTGGCTTGCTGGAATTTTGTTTTGTTTTTTGTGTTACGGCTGCCTTGGGCTTGGCTGATGATTTTATGGGGAATTGGTTCTGTGGGGAATGTGCAAGAATGGGTCGGTTAGCCCTTGATAGTAGTTGATATCTGCTCACCAGGTGTTGTAACCGAAAGTGGAAGCAAATGCTAGTGGGCGGTGGTTTTGCTTAGGAGACTGGTTTGTAGTGTGGCTGTCTAGGTAGCAAGGTGTGGTGCGGCTGTTTGGGGTGTGTTTGTTGTGCAGAGGTGCGGTTCAAATGCCACGGTATCAATATGGGCAAGTGGGGGCTACAGATCAGGAAGCAATAAGAATGGAAACCCCTTTGGATTTAGAAATCAATCAGGATTGGAAGTCCTCCAGCGGCTGTTTCTCTCTCCTTTTTTTTTGTTTCTTTTCTTTTCTAGATGTTCAGCCGACCATGTTCCTCTTCCCAAGTGCTCTAGGATTGCACCATAACTAAGATACCAACGTTCTTCTGGCTGCTGTGTTTGTTTGTTTTTTTTTTTTTGCGCAACAGCAACTTCAGATGAAACGGCTTCGTTCCAAATTTCCCAGGTCTGGGGTTTATTTAACAAAACGTATAATACAAGAGTTCAAGGTTCAAATCAAACAAAATTTCCAGCAAATAGCTTCAAGAACGTCGCTGCAAATTTTCCAGATTTCAAAGGTTCAAGAATCACTTCAAGAACTCCAAGAAATCGTGAAGTTTTGCTTACGAAATTCAAGAACAAGGTTCCAAAATTCTCCTAGATAAATGAATAACTAAGACACGGATTAAAACAGCTTTAGAATGAACCGCAACTCGACAAAGAGACACGAGCAGGAATTGGGAACTACCAAACGGCAACTCCGCGACTTGGAAGGAACACCGACCAGAATTTTCTTGCCCCCCCTTTGTTTTTTTTTTTTTTTGACTCAGGTTTGGGACTTAATCACAAAAGCAATAGACACAAAAACTGAACAATGGACACGCACAAACAATCAGGGAACAATTCGGACAGACTTGTCAAAGCAAGTGCGGCACGGACCGAACTCCTAGGACTCGATGTTACTAGCACCGTTTGATTTTTCAATTTGCTGGTCCCAAGCGGTGGAGAACACAATCAGCAAGACACGACCAGATTTATTCACTCGAGAATTGGCAATAACAAGGCACAGATTGCACAAGGTTCAACGGACACAGAAATACGGAAGCGACAATAAGAACACTAGCGGTGTGGGTTTGTTTCTCTTTTTCTTTTTTGTTTTAACGACTGCTGGAATCACACACCACCAAACCAACACAACTCATTTGACTTCCAGAAATTCCAGGAATTGAAGATGACACCAAGGCAGACTCCAGAACACGATGACCAGAATTGAACACAAAGGAAAACTCGCGGGCCAGAACTCGCGGACAGGACGCAACGTGCAAAAGTTTTTTTTTTTGTTGAACTAATCAAGACAAACACGAATTAAGACACGAGAAGAGGGATAAACGATATTACCAACAAGCTAGCTCTGATGCCAGCTGATACGAATCTCGTTGGTGAGAAGATTCGCGACCCAAGATCGCTTGTTGGATTTGACGTCGGGTGCAAGAAACGGTGGCAGCGGAAACCCTACGACCCCTCTAATCCCCGTGACTACGAACTTGTTGATACTATCTCAACCCGTAATCAAACGAATTAGTGAACCTCAGGCAAGTGTAGAAGGCGCCACAATTCAAGTGCGATTCTTGAATTGATAAGCCGAACAAGAACACTAGAGTATAACTCTAAGTTGTTCAAGGTTTGCTCGAAAGCTATGGAGAAAACTCTCTCAATATTTTTATCATAAAAGTGTCTACCCTTTATTGATGTAATATGGTGCCTTATATAGACTACAAGTGAAAACCCTAATCTAGTAGAAAATGGACTAAGGGCGCAGTGGATATGGGCCCTAATAAAGGAGGCTTAACCCCCGACGGGTTGGGCCTCACGTGGGCTTTCCTTCCTAGGCAGCCCACTCTAGCAAATAATAATGAGTAAATTAGCAATCCTACCCTTGGCAATTCTACGTGCGATATGCACTTAGCCAATTATTCAATCTAATCAACTAATGTGGAAATAACTAACTATGATGCTAAAACGGAAATTAGGGTTTGGCAAAACTCTAATCCTCGGGTGTAGCTTCAATGCTCATCATCGGACCGCGACCACCTTCACTTGAATGCATGAATCCTTCAAAGGACTTGTGTATGGCCTGAATAAGTACATTGAGTTGCTCACGAAGTTTCTTTGCGCGAGCCCGAGTAATGGGTCCACTTGGGGCGAGCACGTGATCCTCAGCTCCTCGATTACCCGAGCCATTGTTGGCCTGCCTACGTACCATGATGCTATCAAAGCCGAATCACACAGAGGAGGTCTGTTGGAAGGAAGGAAGAAAATGTCTGCGTTGTGGGAGCGCGGATCATCAATTCGCAAACTGCCCAGGCCGATCTCGAGAAGGGAGTAAGAACCAACAACCAACCACGACCAACCCTGACCAGTCGAAGGGGGAGGAGAATGGACCAAACGTGTCGGCTCGGGCGTATGCCCTAGAGCAACATCAAGCCCCTGACTCGTTTGAAGACGTGGAAGGTAAGATTCTGGTATTCCACCGTTTGACCACTAGAATGGTGTATGAGACGTTCAATTTGGGAAGGAAAAAGAAGCTATACGAAAGAATTCAATGAGCTTGGCTAGTAAAGGGATACTGATTGGTTAGCTAGGTGCGATACTAAAGTTGACTGTGAGAAGGAATTAGTAAAATTTTTGTATCCCGGAGAAGGCAATAATAAGGAATTTCGAGGACCCGTGGATTTTCTTATTTTCTAGACTTTATTTTATTTAATTGCATGCCTTTTCTATATTTTCTTTATTAGAAAAATTTTCTAGATAATTTTTATGAGTAAATATGGTTTCAAAATCATTTTTCCAGTATAAATTAGTTCATGAGATTTTAGGAGTGTATACCGGGCGTGGGCCCCGCTAGTGCGAAAAGTTCGGTAAATATTCGATCAATTAGGTTAATTTTTTTATACAGGGTTTAATTTAGCAGGTGTTAAGAGATGATTAGAGGTACCAAATGGATTAAGGTTGGAGAGAGAAAAGGATAGAGTAGCATTAATGAGAGTGACAAGTGTCACTTTGTGATTTGGTTGGACTTTGACCTTTGGACCAACTTTACCAATAAATCAAAATTGACCAAAATTCATCATCTTGCAAGCTTCTTGTGGCCGAACCTCTCTAAGGGAAAAAGAAAAGAAAACTCTCAACTTCTTGCTCTCAATCTTGCTTAATCTCCCAAATCAACCGATTAAACTTGAAATTTTTCCATAAAAATCCTTCTCTTAGTAGTAGTAAGGTTTTTGGTGAAGTGGTTTGGAAGAAAGTGGTGCTAAGTTGTCTCCTTTTCTTGAGTTGGTAAGGTGAGTAGCTAAGGAACCTTTCTTTTGAAATCAATAATGCTCAATTAATGACTTGTTATAGGCATAGAGGTGATTTTGTGTAAGATTTTATAACTTTTGGGAGAGATTGGTGAATTTTTCTATTTATTCATGATTTTTCTGTTTTTATATGTTTAATATTGTGTGGCCATGGATGATGGTTGGGAATGGTTTAGAATGAAGCTATAGTGCGTAAATTGTGGCTTTTTGCGAAAAATTTCCGCTTTGAAAGGAAATTTTGGAATTAGGGTTGCAATTGAACCCATTCTGTCCGGTACTGTTTCCCCTAGTTAGAGACCGAATTAGCCTTGGCTTAAAACATAAAAGTTGTAGGGAATGATATTTTATAGATGCCTACAAAATTTCAGGCAAATCGGAGCAACGTAACCTGCAAAAAGACTGAAATACCCCTGCTGCCCTGTTTCTGTCCGAACCTGGTAATCAGCTTTGGTAATTGGTTAGTTTGACCAGGAATACTACTGATTTGGTAGTTGAATGTCTTTCCTGACTGTTTATCTTGTATGAAACGAGGGTGTACTTTATCACACTCGTTCTCTTGCCTGTACTGAACGAACTGGAATCTATTACTTGTACTTGTTATGTACTTGAACTTGTTACTTGCACTTGTTATGAGATCGTTTGGAAGTGTGTCGAACGATCTTCCTGTTAAACTTGAGCTCAACCTCATGGGGAGTTAATTAAATCGAGCCAGTAAGGGCTTGGTCGAGATAATTGACAATCCATGGGTACCTGTTCCTGGGGAATCTTTGGGTATTGAGACTCTTGATTCTGGTATACTCGAGTATTACCATTCCTGTTCCTGTTTGGCGTTCGGGCCCGGTAAGGGGTGTGTTTGGTGAATGGGATTTTGGAGTTAAAGTGGTGTTCTATTGGACTGGTTCTTTTATTTGAATGTTGACGGAGGGTCAACGAGGCTGGATCAAGTATAGCAACGGGGATTTGGCTCTTGAGAGCCACCTGTATCCTTTACATTGTGATGTTCATTCTTTTCTCGTATTTGATGCGAATATATGCCTCCAAAGTGTTTTCTCATGAATTCTACTGTTTATATTGTTGGTACCTCATTTGAGCTTTTGGCTCACCCCGTTCCGTTATCCTTGTTTTCGTTACAGGAAACTATCTTTTGGAACTTCAATGTTTTGAGGAATGAGTTGAGCTAGTTAGAAATTCTTTTGCTCTTTTGGTATAGCTCCTCGACAATTTGGAAATCCTAAATGTATCTTAATACAATGTTCCATTTTGGATCTGTAAACTTACTAATATGTATATTTTGAAGTGTTTCCTCATGTTTATGTAACATATGTATTCGGGAATGTACCTACTTTCATGGCGAACAAAGTTTCCTTGTACTTGGTCGGATCCTGCATGGCGGCGGCCCTTCCATTTCGTTTTGATTCTTGCAGTTTTATTCCGGTTTTGATGGAGGTATGACTGAGTCCCGGCGAGAGCTGGGCAGGCGGTCCGCCGAACCCTTCGGTTCGTCTTAGGGTGAGGTGGGGCTGTCACAGGTGGTATCAGAGTCTGCTTCGCGTGGTCTATGCGCGGAGTGAGCTTGGGGCCAAATGGTGAATAAGTTTGAAGGACTAAGTGCTCGTTCGAGCGTAAGCTATGAATCATAAATGTACAGGTCTTGAATCTTTCTCATGGTATCTGAGGACCATAGATACGTATGTCAGGTAGGAATTACAAACGTAGATGATTTACTCTTGGGACTGGCCAGCTCGAGTGATGAATTATCTTATTTTGGATTCTTGTGCCCGAGTACGAAAAGGGATGACAGCCTAGGGTAGAAATGATTTGGGCGCATTAGAAGGCTGATTCTACGGGACTTTATATGATGTGTTAGGGATCACTAAGAATGATGAACCCTGCCTAAGATCTAAATTGTGATATTCTTGTAGAGTATAGATGGCACCCTAGGGGAAAGCTTTTGTTAATTGCTAATGACCCCCTCACTTCCATAGGATTTTTGCTTGTATCTGACTGACTGTTACTGTGTGAATTGTTTGATATAGTCGTGTTATATGCATATTTGCTTTTGAATTGATTCGGACGTAGTATACATATCTGACTTACTGACCTTGTGACGACCCCACCTCCCCCTAAGGCGAACCAAAGGGTTCGGCGGACCGCCTGCCCATCTCTCGCCAGGACTCACTCACTCGTATCACGTGCATTCATTCATGGACCATAAATAACATCGCAAGTCAAGCTTAGAATTTACATTGATGAAAATCAAGGTACAAAGCCTCAATATGCCCAAACTGGTTCAAAGTATATACAGATCAAATGCAAAACATTCTATTCGAGAAATAGCGCGAGTACAAGACAAAAGTCAAAAGTCAAACAACTAGACTACGCTAGTCTTTACACATCTCACGCCTCGCTCGTACCCCTGTAAGGAAAACAAATGGAGTGGAATGAGCTAAAAGCCCAGTGAGGTTCCAAATAGCAAATTGACCATTATTTATAAGTACAAGTTTGTGATATAGCAAAGTAACGAGCTTGAAGAGTTCGTAAAAGTGAGCAATAACACGTCAAGTAGCAATCTCAAAATGAGCGAGTGTAAACGTTTCCAGAAGAAACAATAATCCAATAAACAATAATCATTCCAAAGCATAAGCATACGGATGGCTCTCAGGAGCCAACTTCCCATTTCATCATCAGGAGCTTGATCACGTAATAGTTGACACTCCGTCAACTTTCAAGTAAAGGAACCAATCCAGTAGAGCACCACTTACACTACTCTCCGTCCACCATTCACACCCCCTACTGGGCCCAAATTCCTCAATAAACACGAGTGGTAATACTCGAGTATACCGATTAGTCGAGGAGATATCACTCCACTCGACAAAACAAGAGACCCAGGGTTCGTTACCCAATCGACCAAGCCCTTGCCGGCTCGACTAGAGTAACTCGCCACAGGGTTTCTGGAATTCCAGGAAGTGCGCACATCATAAACAAGTATATCAAGTCAATTGCAACAATAAACAAGTATATCACGTAAGGGCAAGTGCGATAAAGTACACTCTTGCCCTATCAATTCACGTATATAACATGTAATCATATTGGTCACGTATCAAGTTCAAGTATCTAGTGCAATTCGGTATTTGAAAGCACTCACCAAAAGATATAGTGCCTTTGCTGGTCACTTTCAGGTTATACTCCGGGTTCGGAGTCCAAATCTGCGATAAAACTCAGTTTGAGAACTTTGAAACATGACTAAGATTCGAAACTTAGACGTTTCGTTCAATAAAAATCAAGAAATTGGAATTCACTTGGAGAGTAGTCGTGAAACACTTGCTCGCCTTTTTAAACAGTAAAACTTTGTAATATTTATACTTGAAATTGTCATGCGAGTTGAAAGTACAAGGAAAACATACTTCGAGCAATCATTATTGCATTTCTCAAGGGTACAAGTTCGGCCATGTCACAGCCCCACCTCCCCCTAAGGCGAACCAGAGGGTTCGGCGGGCCGCCTGCCCAGCTCTCGCCGGGACTCAGTCGTTCACTACAATCCTCAATTGAATTTCAAGATATATATATCAAAGGTTCCCAAACTTTATAGATCAAAAGCGAAGCGTCCACGCTTCCGCAGCGCAACTCTGATCCGTGAACACAATTAGTATACAGGAGGAAGTCCAAAACTAGACTATTACACATCCAATCAATTCTAAACGTTCTAAACGTTCAATACAATCCCAATATGAATGATTACACAAAAGGAAATCCAAGTTCAATCCATACATGAGATAATCCATGAATAAACGCTACAAGCCCTTCCTTCGCCTTGAGCCCTGTGGAGGGGAATAAAACATTTTTGGGGTGAGCTAGAAGCTCAGCGAGTAACCAGTAAAATCAGTAATCAAATCGGTTCAACCATAGTTCATTTCAATGATGTTCAATTCAAATCAAATGATAAGTCCAGAAACAATTTCAACATTTACAAAACATTAAATATGGAGTATCAATAATTCAAGAAACATGTACAATGGAAAGCGATAGTAACAGTCGTGAAAAGGATACATTCGTTCTCCTGTCATTTCATTGCATTTTTGGTTTCATTCGTGCTTTCATTCACCCCGTCCCTGGCTTTTGGCCAGGCTCCACCAACCTACAAGGTAATACTCGAGTATACCGAAACGTTCACCCAAGTTCCTAGTCGCCCGACCGAGTCCGCTTCTGGCTCGAGACGACCGGTAACAAGGGGCAATGGCCAGTTCAGCCCAAAAGGCTTACATTCATGCGCAAGTAGCATTTAATCACTAATCATTGAAAATTTTATATTTATTTAGGTCGACTGCGATACAGTACACAATCGCCTAGAAAACTCGTTTTAACAATCATTGAAAGCAAAATCAATAATAACAAGACACTAAGATGCAAGCACGCATGATATGTAAGAAAACAGTTCCAAAAGTAACTTTGAAAACAGTTCAAAAGTAGATAATGCAGGAAAGCGGTTCAAAAGTAAATTTGGAAACAGTTTGAGGTCACTCACCGTCATGGCTCAGCAATCATCCATCAAATATCGTTGCCTTGCTCAAATCCAAGTCTTAAATCACAAACTCAATGCAAACGAGTTCCTTCAAAGTTCGGACAGCACTTCCCCTGAATTTGTTAACTTTTCCAGCCATCATGGCTTCATTACTTCCTCAAATCAGTCCCAAAGGTACACACACAACAACAAGTTCATCCAATAGCCATTCAGCAAGCTCCAAGTAGTACTAGTACAAGTCCAGCTAGGGAAAAGTCCGGAAATGAAAGTTAAGCTCAAAACCAGAAAAAACAGTTTTGACGTCATTTTGCGGTAATGGTACCAAAGGCGCTACGATGGTCGGATTAGGGTGTAAGACCCACCATTTCGAAGCTAAGAACCAGGGCTAAAACAATGTAGAAGGTCACTCAGTCCAAATCCCAGCATAACTAGGTCAAATATGCAAAATACCAAACCAGAACCGTAATTAAAGGTTTACAAATCGCACTATGCTGTAATCAGTACAACTCAGTCTAAACAGATCCAAATGCAGAAATTCCAAAGGCATATGGTAGCTAGGACATCATGCTACATTTCATCAGAAGACCTCAACACCCAAATCCAAAACAATTCCAGTCAAAACAACCCATTTCAGACGCAGTTCTAACATCCTGATGAACCCAGAACAGCAATAGTAATTTCGGCTTATCTCATTCTACACTACTCCAATTGACCTAAAATTTTACAGGCACCTTTAAAACATCAATACCTACAACTTTCATGTTTTGAGCTAAGGCCAATTCGGCCTCTATCTAGGACCTAAAATTTCGGACAGAATGAAGAACCAAGAACCCTAATTTTCCAGAATTTCTTCCAAAACAGAAATTGATTGCAATTGCCAATCATTTACACTTAATAGAGTCATTCTAGGCCATTGCCAATCATCATACAAGGCCACAACAACATGATCACATTTAACCAGAAAATTCATCAATAAATTGAAAACTTCACCAATTCATCTCAAACCAAGAAATAAATCACAAATTTCAACACTTTAGCCACCACTAGGCACAAATTAAACATCATTAAGTGTAGGAGGATATTCAATCACCACTTACCAAGTAAACAAGAGAGAGGGAGTAGTAGAACACCTTAGCTTCCTTAAAAACTTCACCAAACCACTTACTAGCACCTAATAGAGGGATTTTATGGAGTAGAAACTAGTTTAGGCAATTGTTTTTGGAAGATTGAGCTAAATGGAAGCTAAAATGGTGAAGAGTTTCTTTCTTCTTTGCTCAAGAGAGAGCCGGCCATGGAGGAGAAGAAAAGAGTGAATTTTATTGATTTTTTTTTAGATATTTAACTCAATGGAAAAAAAGTCAAAAAGGTGAATAGTTGTCATAAGTCATATCCAATATAATGGTGACACTTGTCACCTTCATTAATGCAATCCTATCCTTTTTTTTTTCTCTCGCATCAATCAAATCTCACCCTCTACTTATCTCTTAACATCCGATAAATTTCCACCAGTATCCGGAATTTAACCTAATTGGCCGAATTTTTCCGAACTTTTCGCACTAGTGGGTCCCACGTCCATTATCTATTCTTAATTTCTCAAAAACTCTCCAATACTAGAAAAATCAATTGAAAACGATATTTGCTCATAAACTTTATCTGGGGAATTTTTTTAATCAAGAAAATGTAGAAAAGGCGGGCGATTAAATAAAATAAACCCTAGAAAATTAGAAAATTTCCGGGTTCTCAAACTCATTTTTTTCGGGGCGTCACAGGCCAAGTCCTTACTTATATACCTCGGAACAAGAAGAGTCAAGTACCCTAGATGGTTCAAGTAGTAATCACTCTTAACCCTTACTCAAGTTGCAAGTATAGTTCTCTAGTCCTCGAGCGTAAATTTGGCCAGCATGCCCTTTGTGTTTACCAAATTTTCCAGCCATTTATGGCTTCATTATTTTTCTCATCCAATCCCAAAGTCATACATATCATAGATTCAAGTAAATAGCCATTCCATAGGCTCATAACAACATAAGAACAAAAATCAAAATGATAACAAGTGCGGAAATGTAACCTAGCAAAAGACAGATTTGACGTGTGGTTGCGGAAATAACACATTCAAAGCTACGCTTATCGGATTGAGGTGCAACTTATACCATTTCGAAGCTAAGACACAGGGATACAATGTTCATGAAGATCACTTAGTCCAGTTTCCAATGCAACCTAGTCAAATCCTCAATTTACAGAACCAAAACCCAACTAGTCGGCTATTTAACCGCACTGCACTGGAATGGTCATATCTCAGGTTACCAAGGTCCGATTAAGGTGTTCTTGGATTTAAAAGCTAAGTCAGAATACTAAAACTTTCATGTTTTGGTAAAAAGCTAAATCAGTACGGATCCTAGTGAATAAACGTGATAAACTGGATAAACTGACCAAACGGACTACTGGGAAAAACCTTAAAACAGTGAGGGTATTTTGGTCTTTTCATGGGCTACGTTACTCTGATTGAGCTGAAATTTTGTAGACACCTATAAAATACCATTCTATACAACTTTCATGTTTTAGGACAAGCCTAATTTGGCCTCTAACTATGAGTATTAAAATCGGGCAGAATGAAATCCTGAAATTCCAGAAATCTGGAATTTTTGAAATCTCAAGTCAATCCTTCCATTTTCTTGCTTCCAATTCTACCAAAGCCCCTTATCTACTCTTATATACAACACATACTAAATATAAAACAAGGTTAGGCAGAAATTAATCAAACCCTAGCTTGCATATCTCATCCAAGAATCATCACAACAACTTGCTTATCTTGTAATCAAGCTAAAACATGATCTAAATAACATCTTAAACCAAAATTTAAAGGAGCAAGGATCATGATCAGATTTTTATACCTCAAGAACAAGGCTTGGGAGAGTGATACTTCACCCCCTTTGAAATTTCTTAGTTCCTCTAGCTTCCCCACTCACCAACTAACACTTTAATCGGTTTAGTTTCCTTTCTTTCTCACTTGGTTGATCAAACTCAAGATGAAATGGTTGTTTTTCTTGCTTTCCCTTTTCTCTCTCTCTCTCGGCTGTGATGGTGCAGAAATGAAGAGCTTTGGAGTTGGTTTTAGGGATAAATATGATGTAAATTCATTAGTCAACCAACCAAGGAAAGACTACCACATGTTGCTTCAAGATTGGTTCTTAATTTTTTTCCTTTTCCTTGTTGTTTTTGGTCAAAAAATTTGGCCAGCTTGCTCAGCTTTATAGCTGATGTTTGGCTCTAATATTAAAGAGATTAAGTATATAAAAAAATGATGGTCAAGTGGTGCGTTCAATCGGTAGTGCACGGTACCCGTCGGTTCGCACCGTTTTTCTTAAAAACACATGTACTAGGGTTTTTACTTCCTATTCACCAACTCTATATCATTGCTCCTAATCACATATTATTTCTCACTTAAAAGTCACTTTTAATCACCAAATTTAATCCTTACTCTGTACCGAAAATTCATCCGGCGAAAAATCGCGAAAACCCTAATTTTGCTCTGATCTTGAAACCAAAAGTGAAACCCTACTTTCTAGGTTTATTTTCACTCATTGTGGAATGATTTGGGTAGGAGGCTTTAATAAATAATAATTTCCAAATAAAAGGAAATTTTTAATCTTTAAAAGGAGATTTAAGAAAACCGGTTAGTCACAAGTAACTAGGGTTTTTGATTAAAATATTAGGGTTTCTAATCTTTTAAAACAAAATAAGGTTTTAAATCAAACCCAAAGAAATACACTTTAGTATCCTCTTTACAAACAACCTCCTAATATTCGGGGTGTCACAATCTCCCCTCCTTAAAAGAATTTCGTCCTCGAAATTCATACATGCACTTCGAATAACGTAGGGTATTTTCCTTATATATATTCTGTTAGCCCCGATGCAACCAAATACAATCAAAATACTCAACCAGACAAGTAGTCAAGTAAATACGATGACAAAGAATATAAGCAATTTTAAAGCACAAAAATAGAGTAACAATAAAGTAAGAGAAATTCAAACCAATCAAACTCCCAAGCTTCTTCCAAACTTGGAGTTGAATCCACCAAATAGTTTCTTCAATTGATGGTAGTGCTAACCAACTTGTACAAGTGAAGGCTCACTCCTTCCTCACCCCAAACAAACTTTGGTTGAGCAAAGGAATTTTACTACTCTCCAAGTAAACCCTCAACTAGCTACAATTGAAAGCTTACCCACTCAATTAAGAACTACTTTATACAAGTGAGGCAACCTTTATCAAGCTTTTACCACTCCAAGTGATAGGTTCACCTTCACCAAGGTTTTACTCCTCCTAGAGAGTAACCTTCACTTGAGCAACCTCACAACCCAACTTTCCCAACCCCTTATACAACCAACAAAGAATATTTCTACTCAAAGATCTCACTTGTAAGCTTGTATTTAGTGTTGGCAAAAGTCTGTGTCTTCTTGTGTTTTGGGGTATTTATAGAAGGTGAGAAATGGCTCCAAAAGGCTCTCCAACGGTCAAATATTAAATGCTGTCGAAACTAGCCGTTGGCCTGTCGGACGTCCGAACCATTTGCTCTGCGTCCGAACCATGCGTCCGAACCCTGCATCCGATAGAAGTCAGAATATTCAACTTTCATTCTTTTTGTGTCGGACGGCCGAAGCAATGAATGAGCGTCCGATCCAAGCGTCCGAAGAGTATCGTCGTCAGTCGGACGTCCGATCCTCTATCGAGCGTCCGATCCTCTACGTCCGAACCTTCATATTTCTTAACTTCTCTTTGATTCAAATCTTTTCGATTCTCTTTTGGATAAATGACCTGTTCTAACAAATTTCTCACATAAAAACATTAGTCCAAATCTACATTTTGGTTTGTTAATCATCAAAACCAAGGACTGATCAACCAAGGTCAACAATCTCCCCCTTTTTGATGATGACAAACAAAATGAAGATTTCTTTGATCAAATAAGTTCAAATAAAACTCCCCCTTAGAAAATGCCAACATACAAAGAAAATTCAATAAATCTTACTCCCCCTTTTGGCATCAATCAAAAAGCAAACTCCCCCTTTATTTTTCAAATCAAGACCATATTGAATGTCAAAACTTTCAAATGTACTTTCAACCATTTAGCACTTTTTGGATCAAATCTTCATGATGTACCTAAGTATGAGAAATTTCATTTGGTATTTTTTCTTTATAGGGTTCTTGGGAGTTAGTACAACATGATCTAGCAATCCACATGGATTTCATACCTTTTCTCATATTTTTCTTTACATAGCAATCATTTTGCATATGTCCAAATTGGCAACAAAAGTGACACATGATAGAAGTATTTTGCACATAAGTGGATTTAATGCAACTAATTTTCTTACTTCTTATCATAGCAAACTTATTTGTGCCTTGAAAAGATTTGCTTTCTTTTGTTTGAGAAAACTTTTGTTTTTCATTTTGGAGAAACTCGTTCAAGTCATTAATTCTTTTCTTTAACAAATTTTGTTCCTCCAACATTTTTTCATAAAACTTTGTTTTCTCTTCCAACTTCCTTTTCAAATTATTTTTGCAATCAAAAACACCTTTTTGATTTTTTAAATCATCATTTTCCATTTTCAAACATTTGTTTTCTTGAAAAAGTTTGGAGTTTTCTTCCAACAAATCATTTATTTTTGTTTTCAAATCTTTATTTTTAGCATAAGATTCTCTCAAACTTTTATGCATTTTAATCATAAGAATTTGCACATCATCATCTTCATTATCTTCATCACTAGAAGAGTGATAAGAATTTACCTCATCTTCTCCAAAGGTCATTAGTGCCATTTGGGCCAACTCTTCTTTTTCTCTTTTTGAATTGCATTCATCCCATGTAATTTTGCAATCTCCTCTTGAACTTCTCTTGTTGAAGATCTTCTTGAAACTTTTGATGTGAGGAGTTATATCATTGTCCACTCCCATGTTTTCATTACCCATGAAGGATGGGTTATCCCCCACTTGAGATGCTTTAAAAGCTATGCCTCTCTTATACATTCTTGCATTTTCTTCCTCTTGCACTTTGAATTTCAGCTTTAATTCATAAGAGGTTAGGGAATTCACAAGAGATTCAATGGACATAGAATTTAAATCCTTTGCCTCTTCTATAGCATTTATTTTGTTTTCCCATTCTTTTGGCAAGGCATTCAAAATCTTTCTATTTTTCTTACCCAAAGAATATTCTTTTCCAAGCAATTTAAGATCTTGAATAATGTCACAAAATCTACTACACATCTTATCAACATTTTCAAGAGGATGCATTTTGAAAAATTCATATTGAGAAACAAGCAAAGATTTCTTTTGTTCTTTAATATCTTGGTTACCTTCATGAAATTCACACAATTTATCCCAAATATCTTTAGCTGATTTACAACATTTAATTCTACTAGATTCATTTACATCTAATGCATTGCACAATATATACAAGGCCTTGGCATTCAAAGAAAGGTATCTCTTGTCTTTTTCATTCAATTCATGTCTAGTCCTTAATCTACTCAAATTAGTGGTAGAGTCAACTATTCTAGCTTCATAAGGACCATCTTCTACCACATACCATAATTCAATATAAACGGATTGTAAGAAAATCATCATTCTTTGTTTCCACATGCTAAAATGAGAACCATTAAACATAGGTGGTCTATCAATAGATTGCCCTTCTAAAAAAGAAACATTTATGGTTGCCATGATCTTTACTCTAAGCGGTTAAGCTTAATCTCTAGGAGACCAAGCTCTGATGCCAATTGTTAGCCCCGATGCAACCAAATACAATCAAAATACTCAACCAGACAAGTAGTCAAGTAAATACGATGACAAAGAATATAAGCAATTTAAAGCACAAAAATAGAGTAACAATAAAGTAAGAGAAATTCAAACCAATCAAACTCCCAAGGTTCTTCCAAACTTGGAGTTGAATCCACCAAATAGTTTCTTCAATTGATGGTAGTGCTAACCAACTTGTACAAGTGAAGGCTCACTCCTTCCTCACCCCAAACAAACTTTGGTTGAGCAAAGGAATTTTACTACTCTCCAAGTAAACCCTCAACTAGCTACAATTGAAAGCTTACCCACTCAATTAAGAACTACTTTATACAAGTGAGGCAACCTTTATCAAGCTTTTACCACTCCAAGTGATAGGTTCACCTTCACCAAGGTTTTACTCTTCCTAGAGAGTAACCTTCACTTGAGCAACCTCACAACCCAACTTTCCCAACCCCTTATACAACCAACAAAGAATATTTCTACTCAAAGATCTCACTTGTAAGCTTATATTTAGTGTTGGCAAAAGTCTGTGTCTTCTTGTGTTTTGGGGTATTTATAGAAGGTGAGAAATGGCTCCAAAAGGCTCTCCAACGGTCAAATATTAAATGCTGTCGAAACTAGCCGTTGGCCTGTCGGACGTCCGAACCATTTGCTCTGCGTCCGAACCATGCGTCCGAACCCTGCATCCGATAGAAGTCAGAATATTCAACTTTCATTCTTTTTGTGTCGGACGGCCGAAGCAATGAATGAGCGTCCGATCCAAGCGTCCGAAGAGTATCGTCGTCAGTCGGACGTCCGATCCTCTATCGAGCGTCCGATCCTCTATCGAGCGTCCGATCCTCTACGTCCGAACCTTCATATTTCTTAACTTCTCTTTGATTCAAATCTTTTCGATTCTCTTTTGGATAAATGACCTGTTCTAACAAATTTCTCACATAAAAACATTAGTCCAAATCTACATTTTGGTTTGTTAATCATCAAAACCAAGGACTGATCAACCAAGGTCAACAATCTCCCCCTTTTTGATGATGACAAACAAAATGAAGATTTCTTTGATCAAATAAGTTCAAATAAAACTCCCCCTTAGAAAATGCCAACATACAAAGAAAATTCAATAAATCTTACTCCCCCTTTTGGCATCAATCAAAAAGCAAACTCCCATTTATTTTTCAAATCAAGACCATATTGAATGTCAAAACTTTCAAATGTACTTTCAACCATTTAGCACTTTTTGGATCAAATCTTCATGATGTACCTAAGTATGAGAAATTTCATTTGGTATTTTTTCTTTATAGGGTTCTTGGGAGTTAGTACAACATGATCTAGCAATCCACATGGATTTCATACCTTTTCTCATATTTTTCTTTACATAGCAATCATTTTGCATATGTCCAAATTGGCAACAAAAGTGACACATGATAGAAGTATTTTGCACATAAGTGGATTTAATGCAACTAATTTTCTTACTTCTTATCATAGCAAACTTATTTGTGCCTTGAAAAGATTTGCTTTCTTTTGTTTGAGAAAACTTTTGTTTTTCATTTTGGAGAAACTCGTTCAAGTCATTAATTCTTTTCTTTAACAAATTTTGTTCCTCCAACATTTTTTCATAAAACTTTGTTTTCTCTTCCAACTTCCTTTTCAAATTATTTTTGCAATCAAAAACACCTTTTTGATTTTTTAAATCATCATTTTCCATTCTCAAACATTTGTTTTCTTGAAAAAGTTTGGAGTTTTCTTCCAACAAATCATTTATTTTTGTTTTCAAATCTTTATTTTTAGCATAAGATTCTCTCAAACTTTTATGCATTTTAATCATAAGAATTTGCACATCATCATCTTCATTATCTTCATCACTAGAAGAGTGATAAGAATTTACCTCATCTTCTCCAAAGGTCATTAGTGCCATTTCGGCCAACTCTTCTTTTTCTCTTTTTGAATTGCATTCATCCCATGTAATTTTGCAATCTCCTCTTGAACTTCTCTTGTTGAAGATCTTCTTGAAACTTTTGATGTGAGGAGTTATATCATTGTCCACTCCCATGTTTTCATTACCCATGAAGGATGGGTTATCCCCCACTTGAGATGCTTTAAAAGCTATGCCTCTCTTATACATTCTTGCATTTTCTTCCTCTTGCACTTTGAATTTCAGCTTTAATTCATAAGAGGTTAGGGAATTCACAAGAGATTCAATGGACATAGAATTTAAATCCTTTGCCTCTTCTATAGCATTTATTTTGTTTTCCCATTCTTTTGGCAAGGCATTCAAAATCTTTCTATTTTTCTCACCCAAAGAATATTCTTTTCCAAGCAATTTAAGATCTTGAATAATGTCACAAAATCTACTACACATCTTATCAACATTTTCAAGAGGATGCATTTTGAAAAATTCATATTGAGAAACAAGCAAAGATTTCTTTTGTTCTTTAATATCTTGGTTACCTTCATGAAATTCACACAATTTATCCCAAATATCTTTAGCTGATTTACAACATTTAATTCTACTAGATTCATTTACATCTAATGCATTGCACAATATATACAAGGCCTTGGCATTCAAAGAAAGGTATCTCTTGTCTTTTTCATTCAATTCATGTCTAGTCCTTAATCTACTCAAATTAGTGGTAGAGTCAACTATTCTAGCTTCATAAGGACCATCTTCTACCACATACCATAATTCAATATAAACGGATTGTAAGAAAATCATCATTCTTTGTTTCCACATGCTAAAATGAGAACCATTAAACATAGGTGGTCTATCAATAGATTGCCCTTCTAAAAAAGAAACATTTATGGTTGCCATGATCTTTACTCTAAGCGGTTAAGCTTAATCTCTAGGAGACCAAGCTCTGATGCCAATTGTTAGCCCCGATGCAACCAAATACAATCAAAATACTCAACCAGACAAGTAGTCAAGTAAATACGATGACAAAGAATATAAGCAATTTAAAGCACAAAAATAGAGTAACAATAAAGTAAGAGAAATTCAAACCAATCAAACTCCCAAGGTTCTTCCAAACTTGGAGTTGAATCCACCAAATAGTTTCTTCAATTGATGGTAGTGCTAACCAACTTGTACAAGTGAAGGCTCACTCCTTCCTCACCCCAAACAAACTTTGGTTGAGCAAAGGAATTTTACTACTCTCCAAGTAAACCCTCAACTAGCTACAATTGAAAGCTTACCCACTCAATTAAGAACTACTTTATACAAGTGAGGCAACCTTTATCAAGCTTTTACCACTCCAAGTGATAGGTTCACCTTCACCAAGGTTTTACTCCTCCTAGAGAGTAACCTTCACTTGAGCAACCTCACAACCCAACTTTCCCAACCCCTTATACAACCAACAAAGAATATTTCTACTCAAAGATCTCACTTGTAAGCTTGTATTTAGTGTTGGCAAAAGTCTGTGTCTTCTTGTGTTTTGGGGTATTTATAGAAGGTGAGAAATGGCTCCAAAAGGCTCTCCAACGGTCAAATATTAAATGCTGTCGAAACTAGCCGTTGGCCTGTCGGACGTCCGAACCATTTGCTCTGCGTCCGAACCATGCGTCCGAACCCTGCATCCGATAGAAGTCAGAATATTCAACTTTCATTCTTTTTGTGTCGGACGGCCGAAGCAATGAATGAGCGTCCGATCCAAGCGTCCGAAGAGTATCGTCGTCAGTCGGACGTCCGATCCTCTATCGAGCGTCCGATCCTCTACGTCCGAACCTTCATATTTCTTAACTTCTCTTTGATTCAAATCTTTTCGATTCTCTTTTGGATCAATGACCTGTTCTAACAAATTTCTCACATAAAAACATTAGTCCAAATCTACATTTTGGTTTGTTAATCATCAAAACCAAGGACTGATCAACCAAGGTCAACATATTCGTTTCCAGCTCTCAGGTCTCATTATAGCCAAAACTTAGTTAAACAATAGAAATCACGAATCATACCTTCTACTATCTCCGAGGGTTCAGGTAATGCCTGTTGATCCAAGGCGTACACTCTAGCTGGCACTCTTGGCTTAGTCCCTCATACATTTGCTTGTTCAGGGTTTAGGTGTGATCTACGGGGGCAAGTTGCAAGCTGGTGTTCGGTACTACCACACCATAAACATTTTCCTGCCTTTCTCCACATGATTGGCCTTCCCACAGTATCCACAAGATACTCGAGGGGCTGAGGTCTGACCTCCTTGTGTGGCACCTCTTGCTTGGCCCCAGCCACGCGAAGCTCCTCTTAGTGTACCTTCCTTAGACGTCCCTGAAATTTTCTCACCACCATCTCCTCGACTTATCTTAGAGGGTGGCATATCCAAATCACCTTGTCCTTGCCTTTGACTTCCACCAGGCGCACCTCTTCTTTTTGCATGAAAAGTTCTCACTTGTGCCCTAGCAATTTCTATTCTTTGAGCTTTCTCTAAAACTTCTGTAAACGTGTTAATCTGGGCCGCCGCCAAGGCTTCTTGTAACTCCACATTTAACCCTTGAACAAACCTTCGTACTTTTCTTTGCTCCGTAGCTATCAGTTCAGGAGCAAATTTGGACAACTTTGTAAATTGAGTCTCATACTCAGTTACACTCAATATTCCCTGACGGAGTTTAATAAAATCGTCCTCTCGCTTCTCCTGGACGATGGGTGGAAGGTATTTCTCGTTAAATTCCCGTACGAAGTTTAACCAGGTCCATGCTGTCGCCTCTCTCTCTCACTTGGCCCTCACTACGTTCCACCAAGCCCTAGCTGGCCCCTCGAACTGGAAAACAGCGAATTGGACTTGCCTCTCCTCTGTATAGTTTAGGGCAGCAAAAATATTTATCATGGCCTCCAGCCATTTCTCGGCCCCATCCGGGTCTGGCCCTCTTAGGAATTTGGGTGGAGAGAACTTATGAAATCTCTCTAAGGCCCTATCTTGCCCATTATCAGGGTCCCTAGGTTGATGTACAGGGGCATGACCCTATTGTTCCACTAACCGAGCCAGAATGTTAGTCATCTGCTGAATGGCAGTTGCCACTTGATCTCCCCCTGCAGCTTGGGGTTCAGGTTGTGGCTCAACTGTTGCCTCTCTTTCCTCTCTCGGTTCTCGTACCGATTCCTGGGCTTGTCTACCCCCACGGCTACGACTAGGACCGCGTCCTCGGTTAGTTCCCCTAGCTTGACTTCTTCTACCCTCCATGGTTCGCAGCTAATCAACTATAACAATATAACCAACTAATCAATGATAGAATATAGCCACTAAGTAACTATATAAATATAAACAGCATAAAATAGAATAACGCAAATCATAAACCTCTCTAAA
This sequence comes from Coffea eugenioides, assembly GCF_003713205.1. Lineage (NCBI taxonomy): Eukaryota > Viridiplantae > Streptophyta > Magnoliopsida > Gentianales > Rubiaceae > Coffea > Coffea eugenioides. Next base: position 42,659 of record NW_020862135.1, read on the forward strand.
TCATAAAACAGGACAATACAACACATTCAATCAAAACAAGTCACATAACTTATAAAGCATTAACCCTAGGTATCGTTCAGGCACTACACTTAATCAAGGCTCGAAACACGTGAATAAGAAGGATCCCAAATCCCATGAATATCTTCAATATATTTCAAGTCCAAACTATTCGCATTCCCCGTGCCTTTGCTTTCGCAATCCAAACTTATCCTAATATTACGCGAGATCTCAACTTATCATAAGGTGTCACTCTGCAGTACTCAGGGACAAGAATCCGAAAATATGATAATTCACCACTCAAGCTGGCCAGGCTCAAGGGCAAATCACCCTTATTAGAGATTCCTACCCAACATATATGTCTAAGGTCCCCAACAATAAACAATTGTTCCACACTTAACAAGTCAATCCCCACAGTCCGAGAACCCTCTCCCGGCACGAGCTCAATAGGAGCTCTGATACCATCTGTGACGACCCCACCTCCCCCTAAGGCGAACCAAAGGGTTCGGCGGACCGCCTGCCCAGCTCTCGCCAGGACTCACTCACTCGTATCACGTGCATTCATTCATGGACCATAAATAACATCGCAAGTCAAGCTTAGAATTTACATTGATGAAAATCAAGGTACAAAGCCTCAATATGCCCAAACTGGTTCAAAGTATATACAGATCAAATACAAAACATTCTATTCGAGAAATCGCGCGAGTACAAGACAAAAGTCAAAAGTCAAACAACTAGACTACGCTAGTCTTTACACATCTCACGCCTCGCTCGTACCCCTGTAAGGAAAACAAATGGAGTGGAATGAGCTAAAAACCCAGTGAGGTTCCAAATAGCAAATTGACCATTATTTATAAGTACAAGTTTGTGATATAGCAACGTAACGAGCATGAAGAGTTCGTAAAAGTGAGCAATAACACGTCAAGTAGCAATCTCAAAATGAGCGAGTGTAAACGTTTTCAGAAGAAACAATAATCCAATAAACAATAATCATTCCAAAGCATAAGGATACGGATGGCTCTCAGGAGCCAACTTCCCATTTCATCATCAGGAGCTTGATCACGTAATAGTTGACACTCCGTCAACTTTCAAGTAAAGGAACCAATCCAGTAGAGTACCACTTACACTACTCTCCGTCCACCATTCACACCCCCTACTGGGCCCAAATTCCTCAATAAACACGGGTGGTAATACTCGAGTATACCGATTAGTCGAGGAGATATCACTCCACTCGACAAAACAAGAGACCCAGGGTTCGTTACCCAATAAACCAAGCCCTTGCCGGCTCGACTAGAGTAACTCGCCACAGGGTTTCTGGAATTCCAGGAAGTGCGCACATCATAAACAAGTATATCAAGTCAATTGCAACAATAAACAAGTATATCACGTAAGGGCAAGTGCGATAAAGTACACTCTTGCCCTATCAATTCACGTATATAACATGTAATCATATTGGTCACGTATCAAGTTCAAGTATCTAGTGCAATTCGGTATTTGAAAGCACTCACCAAAAGATATAGTGCCTTTACTGGTCACTTTCAGGTTATACTCCGGGTTCGGAGTCCAAATCTGCGATAAAACTCAGTTTGAGAACTTTGAAACATGACTAAGATTCGAAACTTAGACGTTTCGTTCAATAAAAATCAAGAAATTGGAATTCACTTGGAGAGTAGTCGTGAAACACTTGCTCGCTTTTTTAAACAGTAAAACTTTATAATATTTATACTTGAAATTGTCATGCGAGTTGAAAGTACAAGGAAAACATACTTCGAGCAATCATTATTGCATTTCTCAAGGGTACAAGTTCGGCCAAGTCCTTACTTATATACCTCGGAACAAGAAGACTCAAGTACCCTAGATGGTTCAAGTAGTAATCACTCTTAACCCTTACTCAAGTTGCAAGTATAGTTCTCTAGTCCTCGAGCGTAAATTTGGCCAGCATGCCCTTTGTGTTTACCAAATTTTCCAGCCATTTATGGCTTCATTATTTTTCTCAGCCAATCCCAAAGTCATACATATCATAGATTCAAGTAAATAGCCGTTCCATAGGCTCATAACAACATAAGAACAAAAATCAAAATGATAACAAGTGCGGAAATGTAACCTAGCAAAAGACAGATTTGACGTGTGGTTGCGGAAATAACACATTCAAAGCTACGCTTATCGGATTGAGGTGCAACTTATACCATTTCGAAGCTAAGACACAGGGATACAATGTTCATGAAGATCACTTAGTCCAGTTTCCAATGCAACCTAGTCAAATCCTCAATTTACAGAACCAAAACCCAACTAGTCGGCTATTTAACCGCACTGCACTGGAATGGTCATATCTCAGGTTACCAAGGTCCGATTAAGGTGTTCTTGGATTTAAAAGCTAAGTCAGAATACTAAAACTTTCATGTTTTGGTAAAAAGCTAAATCAGTACGGATCCTAGTGAATAAACGTGATAAACTGGATAAACTGACCAAACGGACTACTGGGAAAAACCTTAAAACAGTGAGGGTATTTTGGTCTTTTCATGGGCTACGTTACTCTGATTGAGCTGAAATTTTGTAGACACCTATAAAATACCATTCTATACAACTTTCATGTTTTAGGACAAGCCTAATTTGGCCTCTAACTATGAGTATTAAAATCGGGCAGAATGAAATCCTGAAATTCCAGAAATCTGGAATTTTTGAAATCTCAAGTCAATCCTTCCATTTTCTTGCTTCCAATTCTACCAAAGCCCCTTATCTACTCTTATATACAACACATACTAAATATAAAACAAGGTTAGGCAGAAATTAATCAAACCCTAGCTTGCATATCTCATCCAAGAATCATCACAACAACTTGCTTATCTTGTAATCAAGCTAAAACATGATCTAAATAACATCTTAAACCAAAATTTAAAGGAGCAAGGATCATGATCAGATTTTTATACCTCAAGAACAAGGCTTGGAAGAGTGATACTTCACCCCCTTTGAAATTTCTTAGTTCCTCTAGCTTCCCCACTCACCAACTAACACTTTAATCGGTTTAGTTTCCTTTCTTTCTCACTTGGTTGATCAAACTCAAGATGAAATGGTTGTTTTTCTTGCTCTCCCTTTTCTCTCTCTCTCTCGGCTGTGATGGTGCAGAAATGAAGAGCTTTGGAGTTGGTTTTAGGGATAAATATGATGTAAATTCATTAGTCAACCAACCAAGGAAAGACTACCACATGTTGCTTCAAGATTGGTTCTTAATTTTTTTCCTTTTCCTTGTTGTTTTTGGTCAAAAAATTCGGCCAGCTTGCTCAGCTTTATAGCTGATGTTTGGCTCTAATATTAAAGAGATTAAGTATATAAAAAAATGATGGTCAAGTGGTGCGGTCAATCGGTAGTGCACGGTACCCGTCGGTTCGCACCGCTTTTCTTAAAAACACATGTACTAGGGTTTTTACTTCCTATTCACCAACTCTATATCATTGCTCCTAATCACATATTATTTCTCACTTAAAAGTTGTGAGAACCCGTACTTTTCCCATTTTCTAGGGTTTTATTTATTTAATGGCTTGTTTTCTGCGTTTTCTTTAGTAGGGAAATTTTCTAGATATTTTTAATGAGCAGATATAGTTTTTGGATGATTTTTCTAGTATCAAATAGGTTTTGAGAAATTAAGAGTGTATACCGGATGTGGGACCCACTAGGGCGAAAAGTTCGGAAAAATTCGACCAATTAGGTTAAGTTCCGGATACTGGGTGAAATGTATCGGGTGTTAAGAGAAAAGTAGAGGAGGTGAAGTGATTGATGTGAGAGGGAAAAAGAAGGATAGGAATGCATTAATGAAGTGACAAGTGTCACCTTAAGAGTGGTGGTCACTTATTTGACTTTTTGACCTTTCTTACCAATTGATTAAATATCTCAAAATTACCACAAAAATCACTCTTTTCTTCACCATTGTGGCCGGCCCTCTCTAGCTAAGAAGAAAGAAAAACTCTCCAAGATTCTTGCTTCCATCTTGCTTGAGTGTAATCATCCAACCATTTGATCTTGTTTCTACTCCATAAAATCCCTCCATTTGGTGCTAGTAAGTGTTTTTGTGGAAGTGTCCAAGGAAGCTAAGGTGTCCTACAACTCTCCCTCTCTTGTGTTCTAGGTAAGTGGTGATTTAACTTCCTCCTACACCTAATGAAGCTTAAGTTGTGCTTAGTGGTAGCTAAAGTGCTGAAATTTGTGGTTTATTTCTTGGTTTGAGATGAATTGGTGAAGTTTTCAATTTATTGATGAATTTTCTGGTTTCATATGAATGTGATGTTGTGGCTATCCTTGATGATGGGAATTGATGTTTAATGACTCTAGTAGGTGTATATGATAGATAATTGTAACCAATTTTGGATTTGGAAGGAATTTGAGAAAATTAGGGTTTTATATCCCCAATTCTGTCCGGTTTTTTATCTCATGGTTAGGGGCCGAATTGGCCTTGGCGTAAAACATGAAAGTTGTAGGTATTGATGTGTTTGAGCTGCCTATAAAATTTCAGGTCAATTGGAGTAGTTTAGAATGAGATAAGCCGAAATTACTATTGCTGTTCTGGGTTCATCAGGATGTTAGAACTGCGTCTGAAATGGGTTGTTTTGACTGGAATTGTTTTGGATTTGGGTGTTGATGTCTTCTGATGAAATGTAGCTTGATGTCCTAGCTACAATATGCCTTTGGAATTTCTGCATTTGGACCTGTTTAGACTGAGTTGTACTGATTACAGCATAGTGTAATTTGTAAACCTGCAATTACGGTTCTGGTTTGTTATTTGGCATATTTGACTTAGTTGTGCTGGGATTTGGACTGAGTGACCTTCTACATTGTTGTAGCCCTGGTTTTTAGCTTCGAAATGGTGGGTCTTACACCCTAATCCGATAATCGTAGTGCAATTTGTGCCATTACCGCAAAATGAGGACAAAACTGTTTTTTTTGTTAGGGCCACATTAGTTGCATTTCCGCAATTTCTGGTTGCCTATGATGCTTATACATGCTTATGAAACCCTATTGGGGTTGTGATTGGCATTGCTTTATGACTCGTTATCGAGTCTCATTGTATTTGTTTACGTGTTTTAGGACGTGACGAGGGTTCACGACGATCTTTTAACGACGGTGTATGAAACATCACTTACTTGAGTGGTGAGTGTACTACTCACTTGAATGTTAGAATGTGGCTTTGCTATATGTGATTTTGATGCCTTGAAGGCTTATTTGGCTATTGGAATTGATTGAGGTGAGGGTGTACTTGACCGCCCTCACCCCTTGTGATACCGTTAATGACTGTTTACCGCTTCACTGATATATTGCACTTGCTATATGAGATATTGAATTCACTTCATGAAAAACTGATTTGGTGTCGTTTGGACGAGTATCCAATGGCCTTACTGTACTACTGAGCTCAACCCCGTTGGTAGTCAATTGAATCGAGCCGGCGAGGGCTTGGTCGTGAAAATTGACATGCCACGGGGACTGTACTGGGGAATCTTGTAGTAATGAGACTCTTAATTCCGGTAAACTCGAGTATTACCAAAAGCTACTGATTGGAGTGCGGGCCCGGTTGGGGTATGTTTGGTGGAAGGGATGGGAGTGAAGTGGGTTCTACGGTTGGTACTCATAAACGTTGACGGAGAGTCAATGAGATTGGATCAAGAATGTACGCGTGGAAATGGGCTCTTGAGAGCCGTCCGTATCCTTTTACCGACTTGTTTTACTCTTTCATTGTGTACTTGAAATGAAAGGTTATGCTATATGCTCTTTGTTGCTTATGTGGTAGTAACTCACTGGGCTTAAGCTCATTCCGTTCTATTTGTTTTCCTTACAGGAAATGACCACTTTTGGAAAAGGTTGTGTTAGTTGGTTGTCAAGTTGAGCTCATGTAAATGTCTTTTGAATAGCTCTTTGAATGAAACCCTAATGTGTATTGGGTTCAATTTCTTTTGATTGGCAAACCGAACATGTATATCCATGATGAATCGTTTTGATATGCCGCTTTGGCTTTTGGCTTGTAAATGTTACATTTCAATGTTTGGTTGATATTTGGTTGGATTTCGGATTAACTCGTATTTCAAACGGCAAAAGAAAAATTTGGCTACTCTCGGCCTAGTATCCGGATTCTGACGTGGACGGTACTGCTCATCATCGGCTTCGATTTTCATTTTTTTTATTTTTTATTTTGTGATTTTGACTTGTTTTATTAGATCGACGTGAACTGATCCGTAGTCCTGGCGAGAGCTGGGCAGGCAGCCCACTAACCCCTTTGGTTCGCCCTAGGGGAAAGTGGGGTTGTTACAAAAGTCACTTTTAATCACCAAATTTAATCCTTACTCTGTACCGAAAATTCATCCGGCGAAAAATCGCGAAAACCCTAATTTTGCTCCGATCTTGAAACCAAAAGTGAAACCCTACTTTCTAGGTTTATTTTCACTCATTGTGGAATGATTTGGGTAGGAGGCTTTAATAAATAATAATTTCCAAATAAAAGGAAATTTTTAATCTTTAAAAGGAGATTTAAGAAAACCGGTTAGTCACAAGTAACTATGGTTTTTGATTAAAATATTAGGGTTTCTAATCTTTTAAAACAAAATAAGGTTTTAAATCAAACCCAAAGAAATACACTTTAGTATCCTCTTTACAAACAACCTCCTAATATTCGGGGTGTCACAGACCTCGCTAGTTTGTATCTTATATTCGCGCCTCGAGTCTAGATTAGTTAATCCAATGCAAGGAACACGTAGTGGACGAGGTCGGGGCCGTGGACGTAGGCAACCCTTGGATGAAGGGGAAAATCGGGAACCAATGACTGAACCCAACCTTGAACCTGGACTGGACCCTAACATTCAGGTAGCTGCCGCTATCCAACGTATGACCGACCTTCTGGCTCACGTAGTGGAATAGCAAGGCCAAAATCCTATTACTCAGCCGGGAAATCCTGGTAATCATGCCGAGAGTGAGGATAAAGATCTTGAACGATTTCAAAAGTTCTTGCCACCGAAATTTCTTGGAGGACCAGACCCTGACGTGGCCGAGAGGTGGCTAGAGAAGATGATTGATATCTTTGCCGCGTTACACTATACTGAGGAGCGACAGTTGACTTTTGCCTTCTTCCAACTGGAGGGAGCGGCCCGATCTTGGTGGAATATCATAAGACTGAAATGGGAAAGAAAACAAACCCCAAGAACGTGGGTGAATTTCGTGAGAGAGTTCAACACGAAGTATTTCCCACCTCTGATCCAGGAAAAGAAAGACGATGAATTCATTAGGCTTCGACAGGGAACTCAAACTGTCGCCGAATACGAGAGCCAGTTCACCGGATTGTCTAAATTCGCTCCCGAATTAATTGTAACTGAGCACAGGCGGATAAGACATTTTGTCCAGGGATTAAATGTTGATATTCAGAAAGACCTGGCTGTAGCCCAACTCAGTACCGTTAGTGATGCGGTGGAAAAAGCTCAACAAGTTGAAAATGCGAGGTTACAAGTCAAGAACTTCAAAACCAAGAAAAGGGGATTTCCTGGAGTTGCTCAGAGCAAGGGGATAAGGGTACGCATCCTAAGATTGGAAGGGGCAACGAGGCAGTACAACTACCAGGGATGTGAAGTGGTGCCTCACGAAGAGGCTCAGTCTCCGCTTCCCGTGGTCTTTGCGGGTACTGTGGGAAGCCGAATCACACAGAGGAGGTCGGTTGGAAGAAAGAAAGAAAATGTCTGCGTTGTGGGAGCGCGAATCATCAATTCGCAAACTGCCCAGGCCGATCTCGAGAAGGGAGCAAGAACCAACAACCAACCACGACCAACCCTGACCAGTCGAAGGGGGAGGAGAATGGACCAAAGGTGTCGGCTCGGGCGTATGCCCTAGAGCAACATCAAGCCCCTGACTCGTTTGAAGACGTGGAAGGTAAGATTCTGATATTCCACCGTTTGACCACTAGAATGGTATGTGAGACGTTCAATTTGGGAAGGAAAAAGAAGCTATACGAAAGAATTCAATGAGCTTGGCTAGTAAAGGGATACTGATTGGTTAGCTAGGTGCGATACTCAAGTTGACTGTGAGAAGGAAGTAGTAAAATTTTTGTATTCCGGAGAAGGCAATAATAAGGAATTTCGAGGACGAAAATCTTTTAAGAGGGAGAGAGTGTGAGAACCCGTGGATTTTCTTATTTTCTAGACTTTATTTTATTTAATTGCATGCCTTTTCTATATTTTCTTTATTAGAAAAATTTTCTAGATAATTTTTATGAGTAAATATGGTTTCAAAATCATTTTTCTAGTATAAGTTAGTTCATAAGATTTTAGGAGTGTATATCGGGCGTGGGCCCCGCTAGTACGGAAAGTTCGGTAAAAATTCGGCCAATTAGGTTAAGTTTTTTATACAGGGTTAAATTTAGCAGGTGTTAAGAGATGATTAGAGGTTACCAAATGGATTAAGGTTGGAGAGACTAAAGGATAGAGTAGCATTAATGAGAGTGACAAGTGTCACTTTGTGATTTGGTTGGACTTTGACCTTTGGACAAACTTTACCAATAAATCAAAATTGACCAAAATTCATCATCTTGCAAGCTTCTTGTGGCCGAACCTCTCTAAGGGAAAAAGAAAAGAAAACTCTCAACTTCTTGCTCTCAATCTTGCTTAATCTCCCAAACCAACCGATTAAACTTGAAATTTTTCCATAAAAATCCTTCTCTTAGTAGTAGTAAGGTTGTTGGTGAAGTGGTTTGGAAGAAAGTGGTGCTAAGTTGTCTCCTTTCTTGAGTTGGTAAGGTGAGTAGCTAAGGAACCTTTCTTTTGAAATCAATAATGCTCAATTAATGACTTGTTATAGGCATAGAGGTGATTTTGTGTAAGATTTTATAACTTTTGGGAGAGATTGGTGAATTTTTCTATTTATTCTTGATTTTTCTATTTTTATATGTTTAATATTGTGTGGCCATGGATTATGGTTGGGAATGGTTTAGAATGAAGCTATAGTGCGTAAAATGTGGCTTTTTGCGGAAAATTTTCGCTTTGAAAGGAAATTTTGGAATTAGGGTTGCAATTGAACCCATTCTGCCAGGTACTGTTTCCCCTAGTTAGAGACCGAATTAGCCTTGGGTTAAATCATCAAAGTTGTAGGGAATGATATTTTATAGATGCCTGCAAAATTTCAGGCCAATCGGAGCAACGTAACCTGTGAAAAGACTGAAATACCCCTGCTGTCCTGTTTCTGTCCGAACCTGGTAATCAGCTTTGGTAATTGGTTAGTTTGACCAGGAATACTACTGATTTGGAAGTTGAATGTCTTTCCTGACTGTTTATCTTGTATGAGACGAGGGTGTACTTTATCACACTCGTTCTCTTGCATGTACTGAACGAACTGGAATCTATTACTTGTACTTGTTATGTACTTGAAATTGTTACTTGCACTTGTTATGAGATCGTTTGGAAGTGTGTCCAACGATCTTCCTGTTAAACTTGAGCTCAACCTCATGGGGAGTTAATTAAATCGAGCCAGTAAGGGCTTGGTCGAGATAATTGACAATCCATGGGTACCTGTTCCTGGGGAATCTTTGGGTATTGAGACTCTTGATTCCGGTATACTCGAGTATTACCATTCCTGTTCCTGTTTGGCGTTCGGGCCCGGTAAGGGGTGTGTTTGGTGAATGGGGTTTTGGAGTTAAAGTGGTGTTCTATTGGACTGGTTCTTTTATTTGAATGTTGACGGAGGGTCAACGAGGCTGGATCAAGTATAGCAACGGGGATTTGGCTCCTGAGAGCCACCTGTATCCTTTACATTGTGATGTTCATTCTTTTCTCGTATTTGATGTGAATATATGCCTCCAAAGTGTTTTCTCATGAATTCTACTATTTATATTGTTGGTACCTCATTGAGCATTTAGCTCACCCCGTTCCGTTATCCTTGTTTTCCTTACAGGAAACTATCTTTTGGAACTTCAATGTTTTGAGGAATGAGTTGAGCTAGTTAGAAATTCTTTTGCTCTTTTGGTATAGCTCCTCGACAATTTGGAAACCCTAAATGTATCTTAATACAATGTTCCATTTTGGATCTGCAAACTTACTAATATGTATATTTTGAAATGTTTCCTCATGTTTATGTAACATATGTGTTCGGGAATGTACCTACTTTAATGGCGAACAAAGTTTCCTTGTACTTGGTTGGATCCTGCAAGGCGGCGGCCCTTCCATTTCGTTTTGATTCTTGCAGTTTTATTCCGGTTTTGATGGAGGTATGACTGAGTCCCGGCGAGAATTGGGCAGGCGGTCCGCCGAACCCTTCGGTTCGCCTTAGGGTGAGATGGGGCTGTCACAGGTGGTATCAGAGTCTGCTTCGCGTGGTCTATGCGTGGAGTGAGCTTGGGGCCAAATGGTGAATAAGTTTGAAGGACTAAGTGCTCGTTCGAGCGTAAGCTATGAATCATAAATGTACAGGTCTTGAATCTTTCTCATGGTATCTGAGGACCATAGATACGTATGTCAGGTAGGAATTACAAACGTAGATGATTTACTCTTGGGACTGGCCAGCTCGAGTGATGAATTATCTTATTTTGGATTCTTGTGCCCGAGTACGAAAAGGGATGAAAGCCTAGGGTAGAAATGATTTGGGCGCATTAGAAGGCTGATTCTACGGGACTTTATATGATGTGTTAGGGATCACTAAGAATGATGAACCCTGCCTAAGATCTAAATTGTGATATTCTTGTAGAGTATAGATGGAACCCAAGGGGAAAGCTTTTGTTAATTGCTAATGACCCCCTCACTTCCATAGGATTTTTGCTTGTATCTGACTGACTGTTACTGTGTGAATTGTTTGATATAGTCGTGTTATATGCATATTTGCTTTTGAATTGATTCGGACGTAGTATACATAGCTGACTTACTGACCTCGCTAGTTTGTATCTTATATTCGCGCCTCGAGTCTAGATTAGTTAATCCAATGGAAGGAACACGTAGTGGACGAGGTCGGGGCCATGGACGTAGGCAACCCTTGGATGAAGGGGAAAATCGGGAACCAATGCCTGAACCCAACCTTGAACCTGGACTGGACCCTAACATTCAGGTAGCTACCGCTATCCAACGTATGACCGACCTTCTGGCTCACGTAGTGGAATAGAAAGGCCAAAATCCTATTACTCAGCCGGGAAATCCTGGTAATCATGCCGAGGGTGAGGATAAAGCTCTTGAACGATTTCAAAAGTTCTTGCCACCGAAATTTCTTGGAGGACCAGACCCTGACGTGGCCGAGAGGTGGCTAGAGAAGATGATTGATATCTTTGCCGCGTTACACTATACTGAGGAGCGACAGTTGACTTTTGCCGTCTTCCAACTGGAGGGAGCGGCCCGATCTTGGTGGAATATCATAAGACTGAAATGGGAAAGAGAACAAACCCCAAGAACGTGGGTGAATTTCGTGAGAGAGTTCAACACGAAGTATTTCCCACCTCTGATCCAGGAAAAGAAAGACGATGAATTCATTAGGCTTCGGCAGGGAACTCAAACTGTCGCCGAATATGAGAGCCAGTTCACCGGATTGTCTAAATTCGCTCCCGAATTAATTGTAACTGAGCACAGGCGGATAAGACATTTTGTCCAGGGATTAAATATTGATATTCAGAAAGACCTGGCTGTAGCCCAACTCAGTACCTTTTGTGATGTTGTGGAAAAAGCTCAACGAGTTGAAAATCCGAGGTTACAAGTCAAGAACTTCGAAACCAAGAAAAGGGGATTTCCTGGAGTTGCTCAGAGCAAGGGGATAAGGGTACGCATCCTAAGATTGGAAGGGGCAACGGGGGAGTACAACTACCAGGGATGTCAAGTGGTGCCTCACGAAGAGGCTCAGTCTCCGCTTCCCGTGGTCCTTGCGGGTACTGTGGGAAGCCGAATCACATAGAGGAGGTCTGTTGGAAGAAAGGAAGAAAATGTCTGCGTTGTGGGAGCGTGAATCATCAATTCGCAAACTGCCCAGGCCGATCTCGAGAAGGGAGCAAGAACCAACAACCAACCACGACCAACCCTGACCAGTCGAAGGGGGAGGAGAATGGACCAAAGGTGTCGGCTCGGGCGTATGCCCTAGAGCAACATCAAGCCCCTGACTCGTTTGAAGACGTGGAAGGTAAGATTCTGATATTCCACCGTTTGACCACTAGAATGGTGTATGAGACGTTCAATTTGGGAAGGAAAAAGAAGCTATACGAAAGAATTCAATGAGCTTGGCTAGTAAAGGGATACTGATTGGTTAGCTAGGTGCGATACTCAAGTTGACTGTGAGAAGGAAGTAGTAAAATTTTTGTATTCCGGAGAAGGCAATTGTAACAGCCCCACTTTCCCCTAAGGCGAACCAAAGGGGTTAGCGGACTGCCTGCCCAGCTCTCGTCGGGACTCAGTCAGTCACTACAATTCTCAATTGAATTTCAAGATATATATATATCAAATATACATCAAAGGTTCCCAAACTTTACATATATACAGTGAAATGTAACATTTACAAGCCAAAAGCCAAAGCGGCATATCAAAACGATTCATCAAGGATATACACGTTCGGTTTGCCAATCAAAAGAAATTGAACCCAATACATATTAGGGTTTCGTTCAAAGAGCTATTCAAAAGACATTTACATGAGCTCAACTTGACAACCAACTAGCACAATCTTTCCCAAAATAGTCATTTTCCTGTAAGGAAAACAAATGGAACGGAATGAGCTTAAGCCCAGTGAGTTACTACCACATAAGCAACAAAAATCACTTAAGCATAACCTTTCATTTCAAGTACACAATTAAAGAATAAAACAAATCAGTAAAAGGATACGGACGGCTCTCAAGAGCCCATTTCCACGCTTATATTCTTGATCCAATCTCATTGACTCTCCGTCAACGTTTATGAGTACCAACCGTAGAACCCACTTCACTCCCATTCCTTCCCATTCCTTCCACCAAACATACCCCAACCGGGCCCGCACTCCAATCAGTAGCTTTTGGTAATACTCGAGTTTACCGGAATCAAGAGTCTCATTACTACAAGATTCCCCAGTACAGTCCCCGTGGCATGTCAATTTTCACGACCAAGCCCTCGCCGGCTCGATTCAATTGACTACCAACGGGGTTGAGCTCAGCAGTACTGTAAGGCCATTGGATACTCGTCCAAACGACACCAAATCAGTTTTCCATGAATGGAATTCAATATCTCATATAGCAAGTGCAGTATTTCAGTAAAACGGTAATCAGTCATTAACGGTATCACAAGGGGTGAGGGCGGTCAAGTACACCCTCACCTCAATCAATTCCAATAGCCAAATAAGCCTTCACGGTATCAAAATCACATATAGCAAAGCCACATTGTAACATTTAAGTGAGTAGTATACTCACTAATCAATTCAGTGCTATTTCATGCACTTCCGTCAGGAGAATGTCGTGAACCACCGTCACGCCCTAGAACACGTAAACAAATGCAATGAGACTCGATAACGAGTCACAAAACAATGCCAATCACAACCCCAATAGGGTTTTGCAAACATATATAGGCATTATAGCAAACCAGAAAATTCAGCAATGCACTAACTTGTCCTTAACAAAAAAACAGTTTTCGTCCTCCTTATGCGGTAATGGTACAAAATGTGCTACGCTTATCGGATGAGGGTGCAAGACCCACCATCTCGAAGCTAAAATACAGGGCTACAACAATGTAGAAGGCCACTCAGTCCAAATCCTAGCACAACTAGGTCAAATATGCAGAATACCAAACCAGAATCGTAATTGCAGGTTCCCAAATCGCACTATGCTGTAATTCGTCTATCTCAGTCTATACAGGTCCAAATGCCGAAATTCCAAAGGCATATGAAATCTAAGACATCAAGCTACATTTCATCAGAAGACACCAACAACAAAATCCAAACCAATTCCAGTCAAAACAGGAAATTACTATCGCAGTTCGGACATTCTGTTCACCAGAAACAGCAACAGTAAAAACGGCATAACTCACTCTATACTACTCCAAATGCCCTGAAATTTTTCAGGCACTTCATACTCATCAATAACTACAACTTTCATGTTTTGAGAAAAGTCCAATTCGGCCTCTATCTATGACCTAAAATTTCGGACAGATTAGGGGTTCATGAACCCTAACTTTTCACAATTCACTTCAAATCCAAAATTGGTTGCATTTATCCACAATTCACACCTACTATAGTCATTATAGTCAATTTCCAATCATCAAAGATGGCTACAACATCCATTTCATATTAAACCAGAAAATTCATCATAAAATTAAAAACTTCACCAAATCAAGCCAAACCAAGAAATAAATCATATAATCCATCACTTTAGCCACTTCTAAGCCAAACATAAGCATCATTAGATGTAGTAGGGTGTTCAAGCATCACTTACCAAGAAATCAAGAGAGATAGGGATTGTGGACACCTTAGCTCTTCAAATCAACTTCACTAATACACTTATTAGCACTAGAAGGAAGGTTTTTATGGAGTGAAATCTAGTCTAAGCTCTTGTTTGTGGAAGATTGAGTGAGATGGAAGCTTGAAATTTGATGAACTTTCTTCCTTCTTGCAAGAGAGAGGGCCGGCCAACACAAGGTAAGAAAATGGTGAATTTTGTGAATTTTTGGAGATATTAACTAATTTGGGTCAAAAGTCAAAAATGTGAATAGTAAACCATAAAGTCCAACCAATCATATTGTGACACTTGTCACACTCATTAATGCATTCTTATCTTTCTTTTTCCCTCTCACATCAATCACTTCACACATTCTACTTATCTCTTAACACCCGATAAATTTTACACAGTATCCGAAACTTAACTTTATTGGCCGAATTTTTCCGAACTTCTCGCACTAGTGGGGCCCACGTCCATAATCTATCCGTAATTTTTCCAAAACTACCCAATGCTAGAAAAATCATCTAAAAACTATAATTACTCATGAAATCCACCAAGAAAATATTCCTAGGCCAGAAAATGCAGAAAACATGCAATTTAAGGGGAAAAACCCTACGAAAACATTAAGGGAAAAATACGGGTTCTCACACTCTCTCCCCCTTAAAAGAATTTCGTCCTCGAAATTCCTTATCATTGACTACTCCGGGATTAAATTGAGCATTATTCTTAGCTAACAGATTTGTACCCCTAACCGGTGTGGGTTGTCTAGTTCCGCGCCCACGTCCCCGACCACTCCGTGTACCTTCCATGAGTTTTACTTGGTCTAGGCAATAATACTAAACCAAAATGAGCACAATGCATGTAAGTAACACTCAAAAGTATCACTCAAAACTTTCACAATAACACATAGTTATACAATCCAAACAAGGTCACAAACATATACATACAAGCCAAACAAGATCAAGCCACATACATATAAACAATCAGTCGAGTCAAGTACAGGCAAGGCAGAAACAAACATAGACATTCCCCCCCCCGAGGAATGGCCTTTCTAGTTTACCAAATCCTTTCTAACCTAGGCCCTCATATCCTTCGTATCCGGGCGCAAGAATCCCATCTAAGATAATTCACAACTCGAGCCGGCCGGTCCCAAGCGTAAACCATCATTATTAAAGATTCCTACCCGACATACATACCTAGCTTCCTCGAGTCCCATGCTAACGATTCGTACACTTATCACATGCCCGGTTCATAACTTATGCTCAAACGAGCACTTAGACATATTCATGAAATTAGGACCACAACACCACTTGGCCCAGTCTCACTCCACGCAGAGACCACGCGAACCTGGCTCTGATACCACCTGTAACAGCCCCACCTTCCCCTAAGGCGAACCAAAGGGGTTAGCGGACTGCCTGCCCAGCTCTCGCCGGGACTCAGTCAGTCACTACAATTCTCAATTGAATTTCAAGATATATATATATCAAATATACATCAAAGGTTCCCAAACTTTACATATATACAGTGAAATGTAACATTTACAAGCCAAAAGCCAAATCGGCATATCAAAACGATTCATCAAGGATATACACGTTCGGTTTGCCAATCAAAAGAAATTGAACCCAATACATATTAGGGTTTCGTTCAAAGAGCTATTCAAAAGACATTTACATGAGCTCAATCAACTTGACAACCAACTAGCACAATCTTTCCCAAAATAGTCATTTTCCTGTAAGGAAAACAAATGGAACGGAATGAGCTTAAGCCCAGTGAGTTACTACCACATAAGCAACAAAAATCACTTAAGCATAACCTTTCATTTCAAGTACACAATTAAAGAATAAAACAAATCAGTAAAAGGATACGGACGGCTCTCAAGAGCCCATTTCCACGCTTATATTCTTGATCCAATCTCATTGACTCTCCGTCAACGTTTATGAGTACCAACCGTAGAACCCACTTCACTCCCATTCCTTCCCATTCCTTCCAAAACATACCCCAACCGGGCCCGCACTCCAATCAGTAGCTTTTGGTAATACTCGAGTTTACCGGAATCAAGAGTCTCATTACTACAAGATTCCCCAGTACAGTCCCCGTGGCATGTCAATTTTCACGACCAAGCCCTCGCCGGCTCGATTCAATTGACTACCAACGGGGTTGAGCTCAGCAGTACAGTAAGGCCGTTGGATACTCGTCCAAACGACACCAAATCAGTTTTCCATGAATGGAATTCAATATCTCATATAGCAAGTGCAGTATTTCAGTAAAACGGTAATCAGTCATTAACGGTATCACAAGGGGTGAGGGCGGTCAAGTACACCCTCACCTCAATCAATTCCAATAGCCAAATAAGCCTTCACGGCATCAAAATCACATATAGCAAAGCCACATTGTAACATTTAAGTGAGTAGTATACTCACTAATCAATTCAGTGCTATTTCATGCACTTCCGTCAGGAGAATGTCGTGAACCACCGTCACGCCCTAGAACACGTAAACAAATGCAATGAGACTCGATAACGAGTCACAAAACAATGCCAATCACAACCCCAATAGGGTTTTGCAAACATATATAGGCATTATAGCAAACCAGAAAATTCAGCAATGCACTAACTTGTCCTTAACAAAAAAACAGTTTTCGTCCTCCTTATGCGGTAATGGTACAAAATGTGCTACGCTTATCGGATGAGGGTGCAAGACCCACCATCTCGAAGCTAAAATACAGGGCTACAACAATGTAGAAGGCCACTCAGTCCAAATCCTAGCACAACTAGGTCAAATATGCAGAATACCAAACCAGAATCGTAATTGCAGGTTCCCAAATCGCACTATGCTGTAATTCGTCTATCTCAGTCTATACAGGTCCAAATGCCGAAATTCCAAAGGCATATGAAATCTAAGACATCAAGCTACATTTCATCAGAAGACACCAACAACAAAATCCAAACCAATTCCAGTCAAAACAGGAAATTACTATCGCAGTTCGGACATTCTGTTCACCAGAAACAGTAACAGTAAAAACGGCATAACTCACTCTATACTACTCCAAATGCCCTGAAATTTTTCAGGCACTTCATACTCATCAATACCTACAACTTTCATGTTTTGAGAAAAGTCCAATTCGGCCTCTATATATGACCTAAAATTTCGGACAGATTAGGGGTTCATGAACCCTAACTTTTCACAATTCACTTCAAATCCAAAATTGGTTGCATTTATCCACAATTCACACCTACTAGAGTCATTATAGTCAATTGCCAATCATCAAAGATGGCTACAACATCCATTTCATATTAAACCAGAAAATTCATCATAAAATTAAAAACTTCACCAAATCAAGCCAAACCAAGAAATAAATCATATAATCCATCACTTTAGCCACTTCTAAGCCAAACATAAGCATCATTAGATGTAGTAGGGTGTTCAAGCATCACTTACCAAGAAATCAAGAGAGATAGGGATTGTGGACACCTTAGCTCTTCAAATCAACTTCACTAATACACTTATTAGCACTAGAAGAAAGGTTTTTATGGAGTGAAATCTAGTCTAAGCTCTTGTTTGTGGAAGATTGAGTGAGATGGAAGCTTGAAATTTGATGAACTTTCTTCCTTCTTGCAAGAGAGAGGGCCGGCCAACACAAGGTAAGAAAATGGTGAATTTTGTGAATTTTTGGAGATATTAACTAATTTGGGTCAAAAGTCAAAAATGTGAATAGTAAACCATAAAGTCCAACCAATCATATTGTGACACTTGTCACACTCATTAATGCATTCTTATCTTTCTTTTTCCCTCTCACATCAATCACTTCACACATTCTACTTATCTCTTAACACCCGATAAATTTTACACAGTATTCGAAACTTAACCTTATTGGCCGAATTTTTCCGAACTTCTCGCACTAGTGGGGCCCACGTCCATAATCTATCCGTAATTTTTCCAAAACTACCCAATGCTAGAAAAATCATCTAAAAACTATAATTACTCATAAAATCCACCAAGAAAATATTCCTAGGCCAGAAAATGCAGAAAACATGCAATTTAAGGGGAAAAACCCTAGGAAAACATTAAGGGAAAAATACGGGTTCTCACAGCAATAATAAGGAATTTCGAGGACGAAATTCTTTTAAGAGGGAGAGAGTGTGAGAACTCGTGGATTTTCTTATTTTCTAGACTTTATTTTATTTAATTGCATGCCTTTTCTATATTTTCTTTATTAGAAAAATTTTCTAGATAATTTTTATGAGTAAATATGGTTTCAAAATCATTTTTCTAGTATAAGTTAGTTCATGAGATTTTAGGAGTGTATACCGGGCGTGAGCCCCGCTAGTGCGGAAAGTTCGGTAAAAATTCGGCCAATTAGGTTAAGTTTTTTATACAGGGTTTAATTTAGCAGGTGTTAAGAGATTATTAGAGGTTACGAAATGGATTAAGGTTGGAGAGACAAAAGGATAGAGTAGCATTAATGAGAGTGACAAGTGTCACTTTGTGATTTGGTTGGACTTTGACCTTTGGACCAACTTTACCAATAAATCAAAATTGACCAAAATTCATCATCTTGCAAGCTTCTTGTGGCCGAACCTCTCTAAGGGAAAAAGAAAAGAAAACTCTCAACTTCTTGCTCTCAATCTTGCTTAATCTCCCAAATCAACCGATTAAACTTGAAATTTTTCCATAAAAATCCTTCTCTTAGTAGTAGTAAGGTTGTTGGGGAAGTGGTTTGGAAGAAAGTGGTGCTAAATTGTCTCCTTTCTTGAGTTGGTAAGGTGAGTAGCTAAGGAACCTTTCTTTTGATATCAATAATGCTCAATTAATTACTTGTTATAGGCATAGAGGTGATTTTGTGTAAGATTTTATAACTTTTGGGAGAGATTGGTGAATTTTTCTATTTATTCATGATTTTTCTGTTTTTATATGTTTAATATTGTGTGGCCATGGATGATGGTTGGGAATGGTTTAGAATGAAGTTATAGTGTGTCGCGCCCCACTTTTTGAAATGTGTGAAAGTAGTGTGTGAGATATGTATGTGAGCGTGTGTGAAAATGAAGATAAAAGGCCGTGGGACTTGAAAATACGACGATTTGGCCAAACAAAGTTCAAAAAGGGTTTTTGAATGGAAAATGGAGTCGCCACTTGGTATAGAGTTAGGGTGTACCAAGTCACCCAAAAAGTGATTTTTGGAAAGAAAAGTAAACAAACCCTTTTTGAAGAATTTTTAGGTCTACGTAACCAAAGCACGGAATCGGGGGTCACATTTGATAAGGGAGAAGGCAAAGGCAAAGCCTAAGGGACTCCCTTACCCTAGCCATAGCTAGTTGCGTGACTTAGCCCCTCTTTTCCTAATTTCTTCTACCCAAAGTATGTGTTGCATGTTGGATATGACTAATGGATATGAAAAAAAATGCAATCCTAAATCTAAAATGTCTCTTACGAGGCTTTTTGGTCCCAACCACATGGGTTGTGGTGGCCAATAAGGAAAGTCCTCATAGAGGTCACGGGTGATGCAAATGAAGACTCAAGTATGAGTGTAAGCGTGCAAATGTAAGGAAAGTGCAAGTGTGCAAATGTAAGAAAAGTGCATGTGTGCCAATTGAGAAAATAAAGGTGTTTGTGTGCTAGTGGATGAAAATATAATAGTAGATACATATAAGTGCAATTGGGTGCAATTTGTGAGGTAGAAAATAAATGATAAAAGAAGAAAAATGTGCAAACATGGCATGTGGATTGAGAAAAATGTAAGTAGTGGAAAAATGTAGATAAAAATGAAAAGGTGATATGCATGAACCTAGAGGAGTGCATCAAGTCGGGTACGGGAATGACTCCTAACTTCACCATTTTGATTTTCCCTTTGATTAGAAGGAAAAACTAGCGTGCTAAGGCTATTTTGTAGCCACACTCGCTCGTTTCCCTTACCAAAAGGGGACTCTCAAGCAAATGTACCCTATACCTAGCATGAGGATGCAAAAACCTAAAATGAAAGGGAAAGGGTTGGAGGGGCATGCCAAATGCTAAAAAGCTAAGAAAAATGCATGAAATGTAGTGAAACATGCAAGTATGTACTAGCGAGGGAGATCCCTAAGGGTCTAGCATTGGACTAGCCCATATCTATGAATTCCTACTAGCGTTGGACTAGTGGAAAACGGGACAATGAGCCACAACTAGCGTTGGACTAGTGTGGTGACGTGCATTCATCCATTATATTCATCCATGACTATAGAAAGCAAGTAGACATGCCAATCACATATAAACACATAGCACATAACACTTAGCATGCTCGACTAGATGCAATAGCCTAATAAAGCAAATTAACACGTAGCAACAAAGGCAAGCAATCAAGCTAATGAACCTATTACATTTGCTAACTAAAACAAAAGGGGAAGGGGAAAAATGGATAAAAATGCTCTCCAAGCCCTATCTATTACAAGCCAAGAGGTGTACACATACCCCATAAAAGGATAACTTGATAAAAGCAAAAGTAAATGAAATAAATGAAAGGAATTAAGGAAAGGCAAGGAAAGCAAAGTAGACATGCAATTCTCACTTAGCACGTTGGATCACATAGGAGAGACAAAAAGGGATAAAAGAAATTATACCTCCCCGTTTATGATGTTAGTAAAGTAAACAAGGCTCAACTTGGGCGAGAGTCACCAAAGAAAAGGATAACTTGGGCTAAAACCATCCAAAGCAAAGGATTAATGCACCAATTTAATGGTAAAAATGTAAATAAGACAATCGGAATCCATCAAACATCGAATCCTTCCTTACTTGCAACTTAAAAATGATCAAGTAATGCATAATTTCTAAGCAAAAGTGAAGCATTGATCAAATTTCTGAAATAGAAAAATGACTAAGGACCCAATAGCAACCATTAATCAATCACTCAAACCCAATCAACACCTTTTGAGAAATTCATGGGTCCAATCGCAAACATTAATCAACCATTTGAGTTCAATCGAAACATTCAAAAACTTCGAAGGTCCCAAAAATAGTACAAAGGGCAAACAACGGTTCAAATTGCAACCAACGTAAGACTTAATTGCAAGAAATTGGAATGTAATTGGGCCTTTGTAGCCTTACTAGAGACTAGAGGGAGCAAAGTATAATAATAATTTTTTTCATGCATGCATACGTAGAAGCTTAAGCTTCTGCAACTGAAAAATGAAGGCTGCTGCCTTTCGTTTCCAAACCTGCGGCAATTTCCAGCAGTGACTCCATCCGTTTCATCATACAAACAAGTTTATCAAACCAGAAATTGTTGACTAAATCAAAACGTGAAATTTTGTTTGCAGGATTAAGGTGGCAAATCTGGTTTGACCGACAACAAAGAAAGCAAGAAAACTGCAGCAAGATTTTTCTTTCGGCAAACATACAATTCATGCAAAACTTTGAATCGGCTCCACTCAACCATGTTAATCACCTCTCAAAAACATTTCAAATAAGTAGTTCAAACAATCAAAAATTTCAGCAAACCGAAGGTGAAGCCTGCTGCATTATCGTTTACAAACTTGCTGCAACTTTCTGCTATAACATGCAGACTCTCGGCAAACAAAAAAATCACATAACAGCTTTAAAACAAATCCCATCAAACCATTGCTCAACACCTCTGAACAAAACATGAACACTTGAAACTAATCAAATGGAACCCAAATAAACATTTCAGCTCTTCAAAGCATCGACTCGAACAGACAAAAGAACATCAAATGTGTGGTCCATTCTCCCTCCCCGTCTCAAACAATCAGTTTTTCTTTATTCCCTGGTTTTTAGTGTAAGTGAGCAAGTTCCACACGACTAAAATCTGATTTAGACATCAAGCCTTGATCACATAATTTCAATCATCCGGGCATGCAAAATTTTGGCAAGAACTTTCAACAATTTTCTGGGTTCTTTATCAAACGTATAACAGTGCAAACCAAATCCCATTCAAAACTCGCAACTTGTTTCATCTAACACTAAAACCGGACATCCAAACAAACAACAAAAGCAGGAAGAGCAGTGACCAATAGAACAGATTTGCCCGAAACCTTTTCCATTTTTCTGAAATTTTCCTATGCATGAAGATCGGCCCTGACCATCAAATAAAACTTACGGATTCACCGTAAACCCCCATAGACAAACCCCAAACTGCTATTCGTAAACCCAAGTCAGCCCAATGAATTCCTCAACCGTAAACCGCAAGAGCAAAAATCAGCAAGAAAAACCAAACTTAATCACGAGTTTTTGGACTGTTGGGAATGTAACAGAGGGAGTCGGCTGATGAGCAACAAAAAACAGACATAACAACCCTCTGTAAACTATTAGGAAGCCTAGAAAGAGAAATAAAAGTTCCATCCGAAGATCATGTATTAATCCAAAGCAATTTCATGGAGAATATCAAACTGGCTAAGACAGAGAATTGTCGTTACCTCTGGAAGGTTGACTCAGCATGAGAAGGCGCGAAACGTTGTCTGAAACTGTTGGAAGATGAAGTAAGAACTCTCCTTGGCTCACCCTCGAGTGGAATGACAGCAACAGATTTAGATTCCGAATCAAAGGTATCGCAGCCGTCTTTCCCGAAAACCTTAACACTACCGTTGTTCAGCCATGGATCTTCGACCTCGCCTTTTCTTTTCCTTTCTTGACCCGAATCTCCTCCCTTTTCTTTCAGTTATCTCCCCTTTTCTCCGTCAAACCCCAGCTCTTTTTATCTCTCTCGCTCTTCCTCTCTCCGAAACTCTCTCCAGCTCTCTCTTATTTCTCGGTTTTCCTCTCTTTCCTCTCAGTCCCCTCACCAGTGTAGACATCAAATTTTTGGTTTCTAATTTTATTTTTTTTAATTAGTTTAATTTTAGATTTATTTGTTTCAATTTTAGATTTATTTTGGTTGGTTCCTGTTTCGTGCCTCTTATTGTATTTTAATTAGTTTACGAGCATTTATTTTATCTACAAATTTGATTGAAAAAAAAAAAAAAGAAAAGGAAAAGAAAGGAAAATTAGCATTTCATTTTTATCCTTTTATGCCTATTTCCGCTCATTGTATTTAATCTTTTCTTCATTAGTTATTTTTTATTAATTAGTTGTCTATATTTTGTTAAGTTATTATCAAAAAAAAAAAAAAAGGGACCAGCAAGCTGCGTATTTTCGCAGCTTGCAAAGGACAGCCGCATGCCAATCGAAGGGCCAAGGGAGAAGGCTTAGGTGGAGATGATTTGCAGCCATTGAATGGAGGGTTTTGGGGTTTGCTAGCTGGATATAAAAGGAAAGAGAAACCGCAGCCGCAAGGAGGAGAGTTTTGGCAGCTAACGGCTGTAGAAAGAAAACAAGAGAGAAAGGAGAGGTTTTAGGGGGGACGGGCTGAGTGAAAAAGCTGAGAGGGAGAGAAGGAGAAAAAAGGGCGACGGGTAAGAAGATCAAGAAAGAGAGGGACGGCTGCAAATCTAAGAAAGGGAGAGCTAGCAAACAGGAGAGAAAAACAGAGGGTTTGGTGACGGCTGAACTGACGAAAAATTCTGAAGAGGTTCTTTTGACGGCTAAAAACCAGAGAGAGCAGGGAGAGTTTGGGAGGTTTCTGGGAAAGGCAAAAGAAAGAACCAGAAAGGGTCAACGGCTGAAAGGTTTTTGACGGAAAAAGAGAGAAACAAAAAGGCTCATGGGCGGCTGAAGGCTGAAAAATCTTGAGGAAGTAGAGAGTGTGTGTGTGCGACGGAAGAGAAAGGCAGCAAAAGAAGGGCAGCCAAAAGAGAAGGGGGGCTTGGGTTAAGAGAAAAACAACCGCGAGAGAAGGAAAGGCAGAGTGTTTCATCTGGAGAGCAACCAAGGATCATCGAGGATACGGGTGATAGCGCTGCCATTGCCGGTGCTGCTATCTTTCTACCGCTGTTGCGCCGTTGCTGAGGGTACGGGTTTAAGGCAGTGGAATAGGTAACTGTCCACCCTTTTTCTTGTTCATTTCCTGTCGCTAAATGGAGCCCAATTCGCTAAGATGGAACTAGGTTTTGGTTCATTTGCTGCGTCTCTGTTAATTTAATATGCATATCGCATCTGATTTGGCTAAAACTGGAGAGTCGACTTGATTGAAGTCCTAGTTTAGCCTATTTTTCTGGTTTTTGTTTGGGGTTCGTTTGTATATTGATTGATGAGCTTGCTAGTTTTTGGTTCTAAAAGTGAAAAAAATCTGTCTTGGCCTGTTCGGATGTTGGAGTTACTTGTTCTGGTTGTTGCTGAAACTTATAATTTGATCGATACCTGGGATTTGTTGTTCATTTAATACCCACGTTCATCTTTCTGTTGCACTGATTTTGGTGGTTGTGATTAGTTGTATGTCTGATGTTTCTCTTGGGTCACTTGATGCGGTGTTGATGACCACTTTGATGGGTTTGAGCTGCAATTTTGCAGCAGAAGGTGCAGCAGGAAACTTTAACTGAACTAAACCCGGAATGAATCTTGAATGGGCTATTGATTTGCTAGTCTCCTGGCTTCCTTTTTCGTTTGCATGATTGAGGCTCTACCTCAAATTTTTCCTGAGCTATGTGGGTTGTTAAAATGGGTTCAGTTTTTTTTTTTTTTTCGGAAAGTGTTCTTCGCGGCTTTGCTGCATTTGATGTTCGGTTTCTTTGAGTCGATCATTTAGGGGAATAGATGTTTGTTTGGAGTGTTAACAACCCGAGTTGGAGGTCATGACATTGGGAAGTTTGGGTAGACAAATCACTAAGCATTCATTCCATTACTTCGCATGAACATCTTTTAGCTGGCAGCTGGAATATTGCAGAAAACCTGCGCATTTTTTCTTTTTCTAGTGCTGTCTTGCTGTTTAGTTTTTTTTCCCTTGACGGTCAGCTTCACTACTTGTTTTAATCCTGCAATAAGGGTTGCTGTCTTAATCCTGCAATGATGGAATGGTTTTGATCAAAGCTTGAAAATGAGAAGTGCAGCAGTTTTCATTCTCGGTTGATGAAAGCTTAATAGGAAATCGTTGCAGAAGCTTTTCTCACGTTATTTTGCTGCATTAGTTTCATGTTTCATTCGGCAACAGCTTACAAGTTGGTTTCATCACTTTGTTTGTACATTTAAATCTTGTGTTTGATTTAGTTGATAATTGATAGTTAAAATCTTGGTTTGGTGAATTCGTTTGCATGATGAAATGGATGAAAGGTTGTAGCTGAAATTTGCAGAGACCAGCAATGAGAAAGGAAGCATTCTGCGTGTTTTGCATGAAAATCTGCATGAAAATATTCTAAAAATTGCAGTCTGGTCCCTTGTTTCTTGGATAACTCAACTAGGGCCCAATTAATTGAATAATTTCATCAATTTGGTCCTTGGCAGCTTTAGTTTTCGTAATTTCATTGCTTGCTTTGCTTCAATTAACATGCTTTGTCAATTGCACTTAAGTCATGGCTTTAGGGGCTTTACGATTAAGTGAGCTTTGTATTTGCGCATTTCTTTTAGTTTTTCTTAATTAAAGTGGTACCTTGACCTTTTATTGTTTTGAAGCTATTCTTCCTTCATTTGATCATCATTGCAAGGGAGGTATAATTTCTTTTCCCTTTTTGGCTCTCCTACGTGATCCAACGTGCTAAGTGAAAATTGCATGTCTACTTTGCTTTCCTTGCCTTTCTTTAATTCCTTTCATTTATTTTATTCGCTTTTGCTTTTATTAAGTTATTCTTTTATGGGGTATGTGTACACCTCTTGGCTTGTAATAGATAGGGCTTGGAGAGCAATTTTGTCCATTTTTCCCTTCCCCTTTTGTTTTAGTTAGCAAATGTAATAGGTTCATTGCTTGCCTTTGTTGCTATATGTTAAGTTGCTTTACTAGGCTCTTGCATCTAGTCGAGCATGCTAAGTGCTATGTGCTACGTGTTTATAGATGATTTGCATGTCTACTTGCTTTCTATAGTCATAAATGAATGTGATGGATGAATTCACGTCACCACACTAGTCCAATGCTAGTTGTGGCTCATTGTCCCGTTTTCCACTAGTCCAACGCTAGACCCTTAGGGATTTCCCTCGCTAGTCCATACTTGCATGTTTCACTACATTTCATGCATTTTTCTTAGTTTTTTAGCATTTGGCATGCCCCTCCAACCCTTTCCCCTTCATTTTAGGCTTTTGCATCCTCATGCTAGGTATAGGGTACATTTGCCTGAGAGTCCCCTTTCGACAAGGGAAACGAGCGAGTGTGGCTACAAAATAGCCTTAGCACGCTAGTTCTTCCTTCTAATCAAAGGGAAAATTAAAGTCGTGAAATTAGGAGTCATTCCCGTACCCGACTTGATGCATTCCTCTAGGTTCATGAACTCTCATTCTTATCATATCACTCCCTCACCCTCTTATCCACATTTTCTCACTACTTATATCCTTTTCAATACAAATGCCATGTTCACACATTTTTCTTCTTGTCACTTGTTTTTCTACCTCACAAATTGCACCCAATTGCACTTATATGTATTTACTATCATATTTCATCCATTTGCACACAAACACCTTTATTTTCCCAATTTGCACACATGCACTTGTCTTACATTCGCACACAT
Organism: Coffea eugenioides; assembly: GCF_003713205.1. Taxonomy (NCBI): domain Eukaryota; kingdom Viridiplantae; phylum Streptophyta; class Magnoliopsida; order Gentianales; family Rubiaceae; genus Coffea; species Coffea eugenioides. The sequence goes on from NW_020862135.1 coordinate 69,532, forward strand.
GCACGTTTTCTTACATTTTCACACTTGCACTCATATTTGAGTCTTCATTTGCATCATTCGCGACCTCTATGAGGACTTTCCTTATTGGCCACCACAACTCATGTGGTTGGGACCAAAAGGCCTCGTAAGAGACATTTTAGATTTAGGATTGCATTTTTTTCATATCCATTAGTCATATCCAACATGCAACACATACTTTGGGTAGAAGAAATTAGGAAAAGAAGGGCTAAGTCACGCAACTAGCTTTGGCTAGGGTAAGGGAGTGCCTTAGGCTTTGCCTTTGCCTTCTCCCTTATCAAATGTGACCCCCGATCCCTTGTTTTGGTTACGTAGACCTAAAAATTCTTCAAAAAGGGTTTGTTTACTTTTCTTTCCAAAAAATCACTTTTTGTGTGACTTGGTACACCCTAACTCTATACCAAGTGGCGACTCCATTTTCCATTCAAAAATCCTTTTTGAACTTTATTTGGCCAAATCGTCGCATTTTCAAGTCCCACGGCCATTTATTTTCATTTTCACACACGTTCACATACACATTACACACTACATTCACACCACATCAAAAAGTGGGGCGCGACAGTTGGCGACTCCACTGGGGAGTTCCTAAGTGGGTCCAAGCATTTGATTTGGCTATTCTTTTCCCTTTTCTACCCTTTTTATGCATAGCATTTGGATATTAGAGTTGCATTTTCTATTTTTAGGACCTTTTGCCTTGCGCGCGCATCAAACTATTCCCTCACTTGCGTATGTATGATTGGTTGATTGGATGTATGTTGTACTTGTTTTATCTCGCGCTTTGCATTGCATTTGGGTGGGGGACATACCCTAGAGCCTCACGTTGGTTCTTGATCCCTCCCCTTCAAACGAGCACTAGCATACGTGCATACGCTTTAATTATTTATCCCTCTTTTATTTTTCTTTTAGTGGCTTGTCACGCCACTCCACCCTATTACGATTTTAGGCGACTCACTCGGACTTGTGATCGCGACACGATGTGTGCGTAGCTTGATCCGAGGGGTCACTCAATCTTCCATTTTAAGCTTTGGGTTCATAGCCTTTAGCTTTTGGTTGAAGGTTGAGGATTTTTGATAGATTCACTCATGACATGTAGCCGTGACACGATGTGTGCGTAGCAATGTCTGGGGAATCGCTCGAGCCACCGACAAAGAACCTTGGAATTGATGACCCTCGGTTTCCAAGTCTAAAGGCTCGGGGACCTAAAGCCTACCGAGTCTAGATGTATTAGTGAGCCAATACCTCATGCATCCATGATAGCTTGCCTAGGGTAGAGACTGCCTTACCCTATTAGGGACACTATTCACGAGGGGAGGGATCCAACCCCTCTTTTCCTTTTATTGCTTTATCTCTTTGTATTGCCTTGCTACAACGTGTTATTTGTATTTATCTATTGAACTAACCTTTCTTGGTTTTTGTCTCCATTGCATTCATTAGCCCTAGGAAATAAGAGTCCTGGCATGGCACTCTCTAGGAGCCTACCCTATTTGACGTGACACGTTTAAATTCAATGTTTCACATGCGTAACATGAATACATTTCATTTTAGGCTTACCCTGGCATATAAGGGGTTCCTTTAGGTCACGTTTCATTTGTGTATTGTATATCTATTTGCTTTAATAAACTGGCATCATGCATAAGTGCCATCTAGGGGATCCCACGTTAGGAATAACCGCCTTATGTCTCGGATACTTAATCCAAGGAGACTTGCACGTTTACATTTTGTACCATCCAAAGGGGTAGTACACAAGGTAAGGTAGGATCCGATCATTTTCATAGAGCGATCTTTGGAATATGAGCGTTTAATAATCACTTTTTGGCCATTTTATCAAATTGGTAAAAATCCCTTGCAAAAAGGACATTAATTGGAACATTCACCAATATTTCCTGACTGATGAGACGATAAATAAACTGAGGCCAAAATTTGATTTTAGAAGGCTCATAGACTAATGCGTCAAGCCATTCAGTCCATTGGGTCATTTGATTCATCAATTTCATCTAGTCCATTTTATCAATTTGTTCATTTTTAGGGCAACCTAGTCGATTTTGAATTCATTTGACTAGTTTATCCATTTTAGGGCAATCTAGTCGATGTTTGAATAAAATCACCAATTTCATTCAATTCATTTGATTAGTTTACCCATTCTTAGGTCAACTCAATCAATTTTGAATAAATTCAAATCATTCAGATTCGTTCAATTTCATTTGACCAGTTTACCTATTTTTAGGACAATTCGGTCAATTTTGAATAGATCATCCTTTCACTCGATCGGTTTGATCAATTGATTTCATTCAATTCATTTGATTAGTTTAATTCATTTTTAGGGTTATCCATTCACTTTTCGAACAAATAATCAAATCTCATTCAATACATTTGACCATTTTACCCCTTTTGACACATCATGCGTCGATCAAAATAAGCAATTCATTCGGACTTTCTCCTCATTTTTTAGAACGAATGTTTCTTCTCACTCCAAATTGGTCAAATTTTTTGAATTGATCGGATTCATCAGGTATTGTATGGTGCCTACCCTAGAGGATTGCATTTTCATGCTAGGCCTACCCTTGGCATAAAAGGGTTCCCCCATAGGACATGCATACCGATTTTACAATTTTGCTTACTAACTCTGGGTATTTTTCTTTTATTTTTCCCTCTTTCCCCTGCATTCATAAAAATATTTCAATAAGGTGAAAATACCTTTCTATATCTGATAACAATTCTGATCTGATAAAGTTTGAAAATTACATGTATTACTTGATTCTTGGGCAGGCCCTGCAATGTGAATTTGAAAATTCATCTGAAAGCGCTCGTGTAAAACATTTAAGAGATTTCATTGCTCAAAGGGAGAAGGGGGCTATTAAGAGGGAAAAGTGTGTATACATGTGTAAAGGAGTCCCTTAGAATGTTTTTCATATGTATTGCTTTTTAAATTTTTCAAACATTGGCAATAATGAAGCTTTTGTTCAGACGATTATTTGTGTACATTTCATTCTTTATTGAGCTCATTAAGAGATTTTATGATGAATTTTAAGAAATAAAACCGAATTGAGAGTTTTTTCAACCTCTAGCCTGAAAATTCGCAAATGTATGCTCTCTAAAATCCTTGTGTACACTAGATTCGTGATCCGAGCTACACAATAAGAGTGCTCAAAATTAAAAGAGGTCACTCAAAAGGCCCATGAGATACCTTTTCTCCTTCACTTAACCCCAAAATAAAATCAGTCACATTGATTGAGAAATTGCAAATTGAGGCAACTTTTGCTTGAAAATGTCCGCGGTGTCTAATCCGATTCAATCACATCTAAGTGAAAGCAAAAATGTGCATTATTCTTGTTTGTTTTGAAAATTTGGAATGATACTTCGAGCATTCTTTTCTCCACCTATACACGTTTTATCATTTGCTCTCCCATTTGAGCCTTTGAAAGAATAATTTCGTTTCAATTAAGAGCCCTAATGATCACTACCCTATATTGGAAAATTTTCAAAAGAGGAATGAATTTTCAATGACCATTTCGTTACTTTGGTTGTCATGAGGTGTAAGAATGATACTTTGGCCATCGTTTCTACGACCTAAACACCATTTATCCCTTGCATCCTCCTTAGAGCTAAAATTGGTGGTTCTTTTCGAGTGCACATATGATCGCACCCCACATTGGGGAAGGTGATTGGGGAATTTTGAAAAAGAGGAAAAGAAAAAGGGAAAAGCAAAAATGCTAGATTAAGGAGGGAACCGCAAATTGGAGAAATTTGATTCCACTTGGGTTCCAATTTTGAAAAAAAAAAAAGGAAGAGTTTTGTCCGCGTGGATCGCCTATGTTTCACAAATATGGATGAACAAGGGTCTTCCTCAATCAGTTAATTCAGATACATGCCAGAAATTTCGCATTAATGAAAGTTTCCTTTCAGAGTTATTGTAAGGAACGGAATACAAGTCAGGCCATCTTCTTTTCCAATCAAACATTCTATCCCTAGTTATCCCTTTTGAGCCTTCAAAATAAATTATTTCATTTGGCAACCCCTGAGAATCGCAAACCCCACACTGGGGCAAGTTTGAGTTGAAAAAGAAAAAGTCCCAAGAAGTGAAAAGTGATAAAGCAACAAAATCCAAATCACAAGAAGAAAAGAGAATCTCAGTTCAAAAAATAAACTGGGGCAAATTTCAAAGAATGGCAAAAGGCCGAAAAGTCAAAAGAAGAAAGAAAATGAAAGAGAAAAAGCCTCAAGTGAGCATAAATTGGGGCAAGTTCTGATTTAGCCCTAAAATAGGGTTGGCACAACAATGCGATCTTAGATTACTTAAACCACTCTTGAAATCTGCCTTCAAACCTTAACTTTTCTAAACACCCCACCAGACCCCATTACAAAAGCCAAAAGTCCTGACTTCTGTTCTTTGCAATGGCCCTGTCAAGAAAATTTCTGATGCCAGAAAATTTTAGCTGTATTTCTGAATTGATTAGGTGTGAGGTTGACACTGCTCTTCATGTGAAAATCCGCGAGGGCACTTTTGAAAAAAAGGGAAAAGAAAAAGGAAAAAGAGAGCGAATGCAAAAGAAAGATGCAAAAAGATTTGATACTGAAGTCCCTGGTGAATGATGAGAAAAATGCGAACAAAGTCTGAGATCTTTGAGTTCAAAATAAGGGCAATTTTGGAAAAATGCGATCTTCAGTGCAATGTCCTTGAAAGTTTTATTCTTTAGCTATCGTTTTCAAGCCAAATTACAAGCTAATAAGTCCATCGTTGACTTATTCCTTCATGACAACCCAAAGTGAGGATTATGCTCATAAGAAATCCATCGATCACTCATGATCATAAGGGTATAACCAGTTTTCGTATGTTTAGCTATCGTTTCTACCCATTTGTTGCAAGCTTAAAGCTTATATGCTGACTCGATTTTCTTAAGAAATAAGGGTGACAAACTATTTGCTTTCACTAAGATGTGAACTTGAATGGATTAGATGCAATTTGAGCACAAAAACAAGACAAATCTTGACTTCTCAAATCAGAAATAACGCCTACTTGATTGGTCCTGAAAGATGAGCCAACAAGAAGTGGCGACCCATTACCCTAAGCAGCTAATTTGCGGGGTGGTACTTCTTCGATTTTTTTTGTTTGTGTTTTTGTTTGAATTGTTTTTTTTTTTTGTTTGGTTTGTTGTTATTGTGTTTTGGTGGAATGTAGTATATTTTGTTTTATTTGTTGTTTGGTGGTCATTTGTTTTTTTTGTTTTTTTTTTGTGTTTTGTTTTTTGTTTAAATTTGGTTGCTGAACGCGTTGAGGAAGAAATCTTTGAAATTTGAGTAATTATTTTTGAGAAATTCATCATGAAATTTGCTGTATGAGTTCGAGCGACTACTCTGAATTTTCTCACATTATACGTGAATTTGATTCATTTCCTAGATTTAGGAAACGCAGTATCTCACTTTGTTCAAATAAATGGAGATGCATCCAAATCAATTTTTGCAATCCAATGGGCCCACATTGGGGCAAAAATCTTTATTTGCAAGATTTTGCAAAATAAGCCCACACTGGGGCAAATTTTTATAATCCACTTGAGGATTTCGTCAAAGATCCAAGTAATGTACTTTCAAATCAATCACACTGCTCTTCCCATGAGTAGTAGTTGCATTAATTTTTAAAATAATTTAAGTGCATGTTTACTTTGGCAAGCCCCCTGTGCAGGCATCCATGGCTGAAATCGACGAAGGGGCGTAAGTCAGAATCTTACGAATCAAGGCCTCAAGGAGGAGCAACCATGCCGTAATGCAAATCAATTGATCAGTTGCGCAATAATTGGTGGAAACTGGGGCAAATTATTTTTTGCAAAGATTCTCAAAAAATCAAACTTGAATTTAATTGCTTGTTCCTTGACAAATTTCAATTTGATCTTAACGCCCGCCGCGCACCCTTCCATTCCCCATTCTTGAACAACCACATTGAATTCACTGACTTCAACCACCGTTAGCATCGAGTCTATCTCACTAACGTGTGCGTTTTCATTCCTACCACCGTTAGCATCGAGTCTATCTCACTAACGTGTGCGTTTCATTCCACCACCGTTAGCATCGAGTCTATCTCACTAACGTGTGCGTTTCATTCCACCACCGTTAGCATCGAGTCTATCTCACTAACGTGTGCGTTTTCATTCCACCACCGTTAGCATCGAGCCTATCTCACTAACGTGTGTGTTTTATTCTAACCTCGGCAGAACTGGGTTCTATCCCGCTGACCGCTTATATCATGTTGGAACTGGGTTTTATCTCGGCAACATCGGCAGAACTGGGTTCTATCCCGCTGACCGCTTATATCATGTTAGAACTGGGTTTTATCCCGCCAACCTCGGCAGAACTGGGTTCTATCCCGCTGACCGCTTATACCACGTTGGGCCTGGATTTTGTGCCGCCAACATCACAAAATTCATGTTGGGCTTGGATTTTGTACCACCAACTAAGGCAGGCTCGGGTTTAATCCCACTGACCAATTCATCACACTGAGGCAAATCTTCGGATAATTTTTCGAGCAAGTCATATACAGTCTCTTCATACATACCAGCATCTTATTTCCATTGCCACTAGCCGTGGGTCAGTCCCACTGGTGTGCATTTCATTTCCATCGCCACTAGCCGTGGGTCAGTCCTACAAATGTGCATTTTGTTTTCTTTGCCGCTAAACATGGGTCAGTCCCACTAGCGCGCGTTTCATTTTCATTGCCGTTAAACATGGGTCAGTCCCACTAACGTGCATTTCATGTTTCATTGCCACTAAACATGGGTTAGTCCCACTAGTGTGCATTTTGTTTTCTTTGCCGCTAAACATGGGTCAGTCCCACTTGCGCGCGTTTCATTTTCATTGCCGTTAAACATGGGTCAGTCCCACTAACGTGCATTTCATGTTTCATTGCCACTAAACATGGGTCAGTCCCACTAGTGTGCATTTTGTTTTCTTTGCCGCTAAACATGGGTCAGTCCCACTAGCGCGCGTTTTATTTTCTTTGCGTTAAACATGGGTCAGTCCCACTAACGTGCATTTCATGTTTCATTGCCACTAAACATGGGTTAGTCCCACTAGTGTGCATTTTATTTTCTTTGCAGCTAAACATGGGTCAGTCCCACTAGCGCGCGCTTCATTCTCATTGACCGTCTTAAAATTCCTGTTCGGGTCAGTCCCGTTTAAATTTCTGTTCGGGTCTGTCCCGTTTTAAATTCCTGTTCGGGTCAGTCCCGTTTTAATTTCCTATTCGGTTCAGTCCCGTTTAAATTTCTGTTCGGGTCAGTCCCGTTTTAAATTCATGTTCGGGTCAGTCCGTTTTAAATTTCTTGTTCGGGTCCGTCCCGTTTTACATCTTCTGTTCGGGTCAGTCCGTTTTAAATTTCTGTTCGTCATCCCGTTTAAATTTCTGTTCGGTGATCAGTCCCCGTTAAATCCGTTCGGTCAGTCTGTTTAAATTCTGTTCGGCGTCATCCCGTTTTAATTCCTGTTTGGGAATCCCACTTTCAAATTTTGATAAATGAGATCAGTTCTCGTTCAAAAGAACGACAGTCGTTCGACTAGCTGCAGCCGAATAACACAGGTAAGTATTTGGTGTCTACTTCTTTGTCTCAAGTTTTTCCAAAACTCAGACAAAGAGGGGCAAACTGTAGACACCAAATTTTTTGTTTCAAATTTTTTTTTTTAATTAGTTCAATTTTAGATTTATTTGTTTCAATTTTAGGTTTATTTTGGTTGTTTCCTGTTTCGTGTCTCTTATTGTATTTTAATTAGTTTACGAGCATTTATTTTTTCTACCAATTTGATTGAAAAAGAAAAGAAAAAGATGAAAGTGAAAAATGAAGGAAAAAATATTGAAAAATGGCAACTGTGTTGTTTTTAGTTTTTATATTTTGATGTGATATTACTTAAATTGTTGTTTTTTATTACTTAGCTTTATTATTAATTTTGTTAAATTATTATTTCAAAAAAAAAAAAAAGAAGAAGAAGGAGGAGACTCGCACATGCAGCAGCGTAGGAAATTATTGTCCTTTTCATGGTGGATCGGATGGCTGGAATTTTGGGGTAGAAATCAACCCCCCATCCTCACCTTTGAGGTGAGGGTTTAGGGGGGTTCCACTGGATATAAAAAGGCTAAAAGAAGCGCAGCCGAAAGGATAGAGATAGAGAGGTTTTTGGAGTTGACGGCTGAGTGAAAAAAGCTGAGGAAGAGGAAAACTGGGAAAGCCAGAAAGAACGAAAAAGGGAGATTGAAATCTGAAAAATAGAAACCAGAGAGGGGAGACCCAGAGGGAGAAAGAAAGGGGGTTGACGGCGGTAAGAAAAACACAGAGGAAGTTCTGGACGAGGAAAAAACCAGAAAACAGAGAAAAACTGTGAGAGGAGATTGAGGGAAGTCACGGCTAGAAAGAAAAGCTAGAAAAGAGAGACTCTGGTGAGGGAGAAAGGAAAACATTGGAAGAAAGCAAAAGAGGACGGCTGATAGAAAGAGCGGCGACAGTGCGAAGAAGGAAGGAGATTTGAGGTTGCAAGGACGGTGCTGCGCCATCATCACTGCCCTCCCGTCGGTGTCCTTCGAAGACCTAGCAGAATCATGCCAATCCTTTCACGGTCATTCCCCGGCTCATCTTGTAGTTAAAGGTAACACCTTTACCCTTTACACCTAGAAACTGTTTTCTTTAATCGTAGGTTGATACCCTTTTCTTGCAACATGCCGGTCGGTGGTCCTTCGTAGCCTTTCTTTTCGTTTCTGTAGGTTGGTTTAAGTTTGGTTTTTGGGATAGAAATTCACCGTGCATCCTTCATGCCTTTTCCTTGCTTTGATCAACAATGGGCTGTATACCATTTGTTATGGCTGTTAGGGTCTTTAAGAATCAGATTTTAAAACTCTGTTGCAACAAGCTTCCAGCTCTCAGCTTGTTCCGGCAGCTATTTTTTCTTCCTTTGTCTGTCAAAGTTGCGGCTGGTTTGACATGTCGGCTTCTTTTCCTTTGTTTTGCTGACTCCGTGACTCATTTGGCCTTGCTTGTCTTGTTATCTAATTGAGCGGAATACCATGAACAACATCTGGGGTTAAAAATGTGTTTGGAAAATCCATAACAGAAAAATCTGCTGCAGCGTCATCCATATCGATTTAGGCTTCATTGTTTTTCTTCCTTTTTGTTCGTTGCTGTTGTTAATTGAACTAGCATGACTTTGTTTGTTTCAGTTTAGGAAATGGTCAGTCAGAGCATTAGGAAAATGAAGCTTTGTTTAAATTTGCTCATGGAATTTGTGGTCCTTTTGTTCGGCTGAAGTTGCAAGCGCCAAGGCTGCTGCGATAAGCATGAAGATTTTCGGCTTATTGCAGCAGTACGGGCAGACAGTTGTTGCTCCCTTTGTTTGCTGAACTTGTGGTTTGGTTAACATGTTCCTTTTGTCTGTTGTTTGACTATTATGTCATAAACATATCAGCTAGCAATTAGTTTTGAATCAGAGGGGAATGTTCAATAATTCTGTCGCCTGGGTCAGTTTGCATTGTGCATGAAATCTGGTGCAACAAGCTCAAAGCTCTTGGTCCTGTTGCAGCTCATGAAGTCTGTAGTTTTGGGAGCCATTGCACGGCAGCCCACTAATTCTACGCATAGATGTGGGCTAGTCCAACGCTAGACCCTTAGGGATTTAGACCCTTAGGGATTTCCCTCGCTAGTTCATAATTGCATGTTTCACTACATTTCATGCATTTTTCTTAGTTTTTTAGCATTTGGCATGCCCTTCCAACCCTTTCCTTTTCATTTTAGGTTTTTGCATCCTCATGCTAGGTATATGGTACATTTACCTGAGAGTCCCCTTTCAATAAGGGAAACGAGCGAGTGTGGCTACAAAATAGCCTTAGCACGCTAGTTCTTCCTTCTAATTAAAAGGGAAAATTAAAGTCGTGAAATTAGGAGTCATTCCCGTACCCGATTTGATGCACTCCTCTAGGTCCATGCACCTCCACTTTACCATATCACTTTTATCATTTTTTATCTACATTTTCTCATTACTTATGTTTTTCTCACTCCACATGCCATGTTCACACACTTCTCTTCTTTCCCTATCACTTATTTATTTTCTACCTCACAAAATTGCACCCAATTGCACTTATATGTATCTACTATTATATTTTCATCCATTTGCACACAAACACCTTTATTTTCCCAATTTGCACACATGCACTTGTCTTACATTCGCACACATGCACGTTTTCTTACATTTTCACACTTGCACTCATATTTGAGTCTTCATTTGTATCATTCGCGATCTCTATGAGGACTTTCCTCATTGGCCACCACAACTCATGTGGTTGGGACCAAAAAGCCTCGTAAGAGACATTTTAGATTTAGGATTGCATTTCTTTTTCATATCCATTAGTCATATCCAACATGCAACGCATATTTTGGGTAGAAAAATTAGGAAACGTGGGGCTAAATCGCGCAACTAGCTTTGGCTAGGGTAAGGGAGTGCCTTAGGCTTTGCCTTTGCCTTCTCCCTTATCAAATGTGAACCCCGATCCCTTTCTTTGGTTACGTAGACCTAAAAGTTCTTAAAAAGGGGTTTGTTTACTTTGATTTTCAAAAAATTCATTTTTGGGTGACTTGGTACACCCTAACTCTATACCAAGTGGCGACTCCATTTTCCATGCAAAAAACCCTTTTTGAACTTTGTTTGGCCAAATCGTCGCATTTTCAAGTCCCACGGCCTTTTATTTTCATTTTCACACACATTCACATACATATCTCACACACTACTTTCACACCTTCAAAAAGTGGGACGCGACACCAGCTAAGGGAGATGGGACGAAACCTAAAGTGCCAGCTCGAGTGTACTCGTTAGAGCCTCAACAGGTCCCAGATTCCTCTGAGGTCGTAGAAGGTACGATCCCTGTATTCCACCGCTTTACAAAGATTTTAGTACATCCCGGTGCCACCCATTCCTTTGTTAACCCTAATTTCATGTGTGGCATTGACATAAAACCTGCTAGTTTACCTTACGACCTAGAAGTTAGTACGCCTACGGGGGATCATTGCTTGGTTACTAGTATGGTGCATAAGGACTGCGAGGTTTGGGTAGGAGAGAGGAAGTTGTTAGGGGACTTGATTAGCTTGTCTATTAAAGGGTATGATGTGATTTTGGGCATGGACTGGTTAGCCAAGTATAACGCCCAACTAGATTTTAAGAAGAAGGTGGTAGAATTTCGCATTCCTGGGGAGGCGACCCTAAGGTTAGATATAAGGGGAAGGTTAGCTTCATCTGCCCTGATCTCAGGTATTTGAGCTAGAAAACTGCTAAATAGAGGGGCGCAAGGATTTTTAGCCTTTCTAATCAACAACCCCACAGAGAAATTGAAGGTAGAGGATGTGGACATAGTACGGGAATTTTTGGATGTATTCTTTGATGAGTTAGTAGCCCTACCTCCGGAGAGAGAGATAGAATTCAAGATCGACCTGTTACCGGAAACCTCGCCTATCTCAATAACCCCGTATTGGATGGCCCTGCTGAACTTAAGGAGTTGAAGTTGCAATTACAAGACCTTTTGGAGCGGGGGTTCATTCAAGAGAGTGGGTCTCCTTGGGGGGCCCCTGTGTTGTTTGTAAAGAAAAAGGATGGAAGGTTGAGGATGTGTATCGACTATCGGGGCCTGAACAATATCACGGTTAAAAATAAGTATCCACTGCCCCACGTTGATGAGTTGTTCGACCAGTTGCAAGGAGCAGTGGTCTTCTCGAAACTAGACCTCCGCCAAGGGTATTGCCAGTTGTTGATTAGGAAAGTGGATATTCCGAAAACTGCTTTCAACTCGAGATATGGGCATTACGAGTTCGCAGTTATGCCCTTTGGACTAACCAATGCTCCTGCCGCCTTCATGGATCTAATGCATAGGGTTTTTAAGCCCTACTTGGACCGATTTGTCGTTGTTTTTATTGATGACATCTTGGTCTACTCCAAAACTCGCGAGGAGCATGAATAGTACCTAAGAATTGTTTTGTAAACCCTAAGAGAGCGTCGGTTATACTCCAAGTTCAGTAAGTGCGAGTTTTGGCTGGAGAAAATTTCTTTCTTAGGGCACGTAATTTCTCATGAGGGCATCTCGGTTGACCCAGCGAAAGTAGAGGCCGTGACCAATTGGAAACGGCCAGAAAATCCCACGGAGATTCGTAGTTTTCTAAGGCTGGCTGGGTACTACCGGCGTTTCATTAAAGATTTCTCCAAACTAACCGGTCCTTTAAGCAACTTGACAAAGAAGCATGGTCGGTTTGTGTGGGATGCCAAATGCGAAATGAGTTTTCAGGAGCTAAAGAAAAGATTAACTATGGCGCCAGTTCTAGTCTTGCCTAACGGAGTAGACGGGTTTGCCGTCTATACCGACGCGTCGCGGGATGGTCTGGGGTGTGTGCTGATACAGAATCGGAACGTGATATCTTTTGCCTCTAGGAAGCTGAAACCCCACGAGCAGAACTACCCAACCCATGATCTTGAGCTAGCTGCGATTGTCTTCGCTCTGAAAAAGTGGAGACACTACTTATACGGGATAACATTCGAGGTGTACTCAGACCATAAAAGTCTTAGATACCTCTTTTCACAAAAGGAATTGAATATGAGGCAGCGACGGTGGATGGAATTTCCAATCGGAATGAACAATCCAAACTCTTGAGGACATGTTAAGATCATGTATTCTGGATTTTGGGGGTAACTGGGGTCAACACATGACCTTAGTGGAGTTTGCGTACAATAACAGCTACCATTCGTCAATTCAAATGGCACCATACGAAGCACTTTATGGGAGGAAATGTCGGTCACCGATCTACTGGGATAAAGTCGGCGAGAAGAAAGCCTTAGATCCAACGACTATCCTATGGATGGAAGAGGCACGAGAAAAAGTCAAGTTGATACGACAAAGGTTCCAAACAGCTCAAAGCCGGCAAAAGAGCTATGCGGACAATCGAAGAAAAGACTTGGAGTTTAAAGTCGGTGTGACAGCCCCACCTCCCCTTAAGGCGTACCAAAGGGTTCGGCGGACCGCCTGCCCAACTCTCGCCGGGAATCAGTCGTTCACGTCAATCCTCAATCGAAACCAGAATAAACCCACAAGACTAAACATAATGTAGACACCAAATTTTGATTTCAAACTTTATTCATTTAATTAATTTAATTTTTAATTTAATATGTTTCGATTTTAGGGTTTTATGTTATTTTATTTTATTTTTTGTTTTGATTCGTGTCTCTTGTCTTATTTTAATTGAATTAAGAGTTTTTTAGCACTAAATTTTTGAAAAAAGAAAAAAAGAAGAAAAAAGAAAAAGGAACAAAAAAAAGGAAAAGAGTGAAAATAATAAGTGGAGAGGCATGCATTAGGACAAGTGTCCCTTTTATATATTGGACAACTAAGCACTTAAGGGATTAGATGTTAGACACTTGGGGGCCTAAGATTAAAAGATATAGAAAACAAAAAGAAGGGAGGAAGGATGTGACGGCTAGGGTTGGCAAATGGGGGAGAGACGGAAGGAAAGATAGGGAGCTTCATTCAGGAGGGGAGGAAGAAAGAAAAATAGCTTCGGGGGGCTTCAGTTGAGAGAAAAAAAGAGGAGTGCTTCATCAGAGGCTGAAAAAAAATAGAAGAAAAGAAAGAAATAGAGGGGGGGCGACAAAAGAAAGCTACGGAGGTTTTTGAAAAAAAAAATAGAGGGTAAGGGGATGAAAAGAAAAGCAGGGGAGGCGGCGGAGTTGATAGAGGGGGAGAGTTTTGGCGGAGGGAAAAAGGAAAGGCAGCAAAGAAAAATAGAAAAATAAGAAAAAACAGAGGGGGAATTCGGGCAGAATTAAACAAAAGAAGGGACAAGGAAACAGGGAGCTTGGTCTGAAAAAGAGGAAAAGAAACCAAAAATGGTAGCTACGGCTGAAGAAAAAGGTAACCAGGGGGGCAAAAGACGCAGGAGGTTTCTGGTCTGAAAGCTGGGAGAGAGCTAGAGAGCTACGGGAAGAAGGAAACGAGACCAAAAGGGGGCAGTGCGGACGAGACGAAAACAGAAGTCTTACGGCTGAGAAGGAAAATGGAGCAAAAGAAAGTGGCGGAGGAAAACTGAAGCTGCCACTACTTCGCCGGAATCCGCCGCTGCAGCCCGTGAATTGTCACCATGAGAAGCCCATGTAAGATAACCTCTTCCTTTACACTTCAGTTGTCGGCCAAAGCATGTTTTCCCTGAAGTTGTTATCTCAAATTTTTATGCTGATTGTTCATGGATTTTGATACATATACGCTTTCTGTGTAAATTGGACTGAAATCTCTTGTTTGTTGAACAATTTTAGGGCTGATTGACTTCAATTTGAGCAAAAATCTGATGAAACTTTTAATGCCCCCAATCCGTTCGATGAAATGTCTAGCCGAAAATTCTTTGTTGAAAGATGGTTTTGTTGCATTTTTTTACGTTCGAAAGAAATCGGACAAGTCAGTGAGTTAGGTTTGTTGCAGCAGTTCTTTTGTTTTCCCCTTTGGTTTGCTGACGTATTGTTTTCGGATGTCAATAAGATTGTCTTGTGTCACCTCTATTATGTATGATCTGTTCCAGAAGCCTAATTCATCAGTTTTGGTACTTAAGTCAATGTTTGTTTCTGATTTTTAGAGGAGTAAATTGTTTCAGCCATGGATTTTTTTTTGGGGAAAAGCAGCTACTAGAACTCTGGTTTTGTATTATGATTTTGTTTAAGTGACTCGGTTTGAGTCTTGGGGCATTAGTTGGTGTGTCTACATGCTCCATTGGGGCTTATAAATTCTGTCCCATACATGCTGAAATGGTAGAGAGGAAGCTGCCGCACGATTCGTTAGTCATCTTGGGTTGCTGAAATTCATAGTTACTCCAAATACTTGATTTTCTTGCTGTGTAATTAGGATAGCTGGTATAAAATTACTATAAGCTATGAAGATCTGACTTGCAAAGTGGCCTAAGGAAAATTTCGCAAGTCTTTTACCATGTTGCAAAAATCTGCACTTTCAAAGTGCTATTGGCTTCATTTCGAGTTTATTGATTTATAAACATAGCTTGCTTTTCTGGTTCCCTTATGAAGAGTTCAACGTTTGGTCAAAGAGTGGAATGTTTTCTGTTGCATGTTTTTGTTGGTCGTTGCAAGCAGATGATGAAGTTTCTTTTTGCTGCATTTTCATGTTTTGTCCTTGTTTTCTTGGCTCGGGTTTTATCCGAGGGGATCATCAAAGTTGAAAAATCATGTTTGGTTTTGTTAAAAGCAATGATTTGTGAATAGGTAATGAGTGTGGGTATGAATTTTGTGTGAGTTGAAGTTGCAATTCTGGTAGCAGAAATGATTGAGGGAAGCTTCATGAGCTGCAAAATTTTGTTGCAGAAAGCTTTCTCGTAAAATTTGCAGGAAGTTTGCATGATAATTTCTAAAAATTGCACTTTGGCCCCCCAAGTCCCCCTTTGTTGCACTAAGGCCCAAAACCTTCTGCAAATAAATTGTTTTTACCTCTTTCAAGCTTAAATTTTTTATATAGGTCCCTAGACTTTTAGGTCTCTTTCAATTGGGTCCTTAATATAATTGCAAATAGGTCCCTAGACTTCTTTTTTCTTTAATTTTAGCCCCTAAATTTTGTTAATTTGTTGCAATTAAGTCCCTTCTTCTTCTAACTTCCTAAATGTGGGTTGTTTACATGATTTAATTGATTCAATTTTGTGTTCATTTTTATCTTTTGTGGTTATTTGTTAATTAAAGTGATGCCTTGACCTTTTTCTTTTATTTTGGAGGGTAAATAAGTAATTTCACCCCATTAGGGCATCAACTCAAGGGAGGTACACTCTATCCCTTATTCTTACTTTATTTGACTCTACGTGCCCTATGTGACTTTACATGTTTGATTGTATGCCTCTTGAATGTTTTTTATTCATTTATTTATTGGCTTTGCATATTTATTTTAGTTCAATTTGATTATTTGAAAGGCAATTTAATGCCAAGGTTGTAATAGTTAGGTTATTATTTTATTTATTTATTTCTTTTCCCCCTTAGATTGTAGTAGGACCTCCCCAAGTGTAATAGATAGGGCTTGTGTGCTATGTGTTTGCGTGTGCCTATATGCCTATGTGTTTAATCGCTTTCCTTAGGTTTTTGCATCTAGATAAGCATGCTTATGTGATACGTGCTATGTGAAACTATGTGCTTTTGTATGCCTATTTGCTTTTAATATTATATCTGATTATGTGGATGGAATGTACGTTACCGTGGCTAGTCCAATGCTAGTCACGGTCTTCCCTTCGAGCTCTTACAAGTCCAATGCTTGTGAGAGAACGTTAGTTAAGGGCTAGTCCAACGCTAGACCCTTAGGGACCTCCCTCGCTAGATCTTGTTTGTGAGAACCCGTAACTTTTCTATTTTCTAGGTTTTATTATCTTTCTAGGTTTTCTTATCTTCAATGGCTTGTTTTCTGCACTTTCTGTATCCGAAAATTTTTCTAGATAATTTTTATGAGTAAATATAGTTTTTAGATGATTTTTCTAGTATCGAATAGTTTTTGAGAAATTAAGAGCGTATACCGGACGTGGGACCCACTAGTGCGAAAAGTTCGGAAAAATTCGGCCAACTAGGTTAAGTTTCGGATACTGGGTTTAATTTACCGGGTGTTAAGAGATAATTAGAGGAAGCTATTTGGATTGATGTGAGAGGGAACAAAGTGATAGACTTGCATTAAATAAGTGACAAGTGTCACCATTTGATTGGAGGAACTTGTAAGACCACTATTCATTTTCTTACCATTGACCAAATAAATCAAAAATTCACCAAAAATTCCTCATTTTTGTCTTCCTCTTGGCCGAACCTCTTCCTACAAGAAAAGAAAGAAAAGCTTCCAAGTTTCTTGCTCCAATCTTGCCCAATCTCACAAACTAACCGTTTCATCTTGAATTCCTTCCATAAAACCTCTTCAATTAGTGTTAGTGAGTTGATTTGTGGAGTTATTTGGAAAGCTAAGAGGACCTATTGCTCTCTCTCTCTTGTTTCTAAGGTGAGTTGTGAAGAACCACCCTCCTCCCTTAATTGATGCTTAAATCATGATTAGTGGTAGTATGAGATGCAATATTATGGATTATTTCTTGATTTGTGGTTGAAGTGATGAAGTTTTATTATTTTGGGGATTTTTCTGTTTTAATATAAGCATGGTTGTGTGGCTATCTATGATGATTGGAAATGGTATATAATGATTCTAGAAGGTGGAAAAAGTGGACAATTGCAATCAATTTCTGTTTTGGAAGAAATTTCAGAAAATTAGGTTTTGTGAAGGAACATTCTGCCCGAATTTTTAGCTCCTAGTTAGAGGCCGAATTGGCCTTGGATTAAAACATAAACATTGTAGGAAATGACATTTTAGAGCTGCCTACAAAATTTCAGGTCAATCGGAGTAGTGTAGAGTGAGAAAATTCGAAATTACTATTGCTGTTCTGGTTTTACCCGAATGTAAGAATGGCGCATGTAATTGGTTGTTTTGGCTGGAATTGCTTCCGAATTGGTTGTTGAGGCCTTCTGATGAAATTTATCCCTGTTTCTTAGCTTTCAGCTGGTTTTTGAATTCCTGGATTTGGACTTGGAGAGCCTGAGTTATGATGTTTCCGCTAGAATGCATTCTGTGAATCTGTTTTTGTGATTCTGGTATGGTATCTTGCATTTTTGACCTGGTTACACTCGAAACTGGGTTGAGTGACCTTCTGTAATATTGTATCCCTATCTCTTAGCTTCGAAACGGTGAGTCTTGTACCTTCATCCGATAATCGTAGTGCCTTTGGCACCATTACCGCAAAATGAGGACAAAAACTGTTTTTTTCAGGGCTAAAGCTAAATCATTTCCAGATTTTTCTGGTTTCCTCTATTGTTTGTGTATGCTTAGGGAACCCTGTTTTGGTAGTATGTAGAATTGGTTTATGACTTGTAATCGAGTCTTATTGTGTTTATTTGAATAGTTTAGGGCTTGACTTTCATATCCGGTAATTTCCTAACTAAATTTTGTACTTGAATGCCATTAAGCCTAGTGAACGGCTTTTGGGAATGAGATTATTTTTGTACGAGATGTTGGGACTGATTTGAGGAAATAATGAAGCCATGATGGCTGGAAATTAGGTAAACACAAGGGATATGCTGCCGAAATTTTACTTGAAGGCTAGTTGGATTTACTTGTGATTTGAGCGAAGGACTTTTGGGTTGTTTGAGCCTAGGTCTTCATTTTACCTTTTCGTTTCCAAAAATTCATGTTTTGCACCCTTGCTTTAATCATTATTTGGCGAGGCATACGACTGGTAGTCGAGCCTCACATGTGCATTCTGTATACTCGATTTTGAAAGTGGAACCTTCAATTGTTTTCTTCGGATTATCTTAGGGTTTCTTGGTGATTAAAGCTCTCTTTTGGGAGGTATCTGTACTGACCCCGGTGAGTGTTCCACTACCTGCTACCCGTTATGTGAAATATCTGAATATCTGAATACTTGATTTATGACTGTTGGAGCCAAATACTGTTTTGATAAAAGAGAGGCGAGGGTGTACTTATCACACTCGTTCTCTGGTCTGTTCATATGCCAATTTTGAACGCGTATCTGAATCTGCTATCTGTATCTGTATCTGTATCTGTTAGCTGTATCTGGATCTGTATCTGTTCTGAAGTCGTTTGGAAGCTTGTGTTCAACGACCTTTTTGTGACCTCTGAGCTCAACACCTGTGGCCAGTTACTCGAGTCGGGCCGGCAAGGGCCTGGTCGATTAGATAACGAACCACGGTAGTCTGTTTTGGGATCTTTGGGTATTGAGACCCTTGATTCCGGGTATACTCGAGTATTACCATTTCTGATCTGATTGGATTTCGGGCCCGGTGGGGTATGTGAGGTGGAAGGAATCGAAGAAAGTGGAGTCTACGGTATTGGTTACTCCTTTAGCGTTGACGGAGTGTCAACTATTATTTCGATCAAGCTTCGATGATGCTAATGGGAATTTGGCTCCTAAGAGCCACCTGTATCCTTCTGATTTGAATCATTGGTTCATTTACTTTACATCTGGCATGTGTACCTGATTTGTTAAATGTGAAATGCCATGATTTTACTGCTATATGTCTGGTACCTCATTGAGCGCAAGCTCACCCCTTTCTGTTCCTTTTTGTTTTCCTTACAGGAAAATAAATACTTTTGGATTGGATTTGACAATTGGCTGCCAAATTGAGCTAGTTGAACATATCTTTTGTATAGCTCATGTATTGAAACCCTAAATGTACTTTTGGGACCGTTTTCCTTTTGATTTGGCAAACCAGACATGTATCCACTTTTGAATACTTTTGTATGCCACTTTGGCTTGTAAATGCTAAGTTTCAAGATGTGAATGTTTGCTTGATATTTGGTTGGGTTCTGACGGGTCGGTTACTATTCATAGCCGACTTCGGTTTCGTTTTTTTTTATTTTAACATTTTGATTTGTTTACCCGCGTTGGTAAGCTCCGGAATGTATTAGCTCGTTCTATACCGAACCGTTAGTTCTGGCGAGAGCTGGGCAGGCAGTTCGCTAACCCCTTTGGTTCGCCTTATGGGAAGGTGGGGCTGTCACAATGTTTGTATGATTACATTACACTTTTACGCATATTTTTTCATTTTTAGGATCTTTATCATTTTCACATAATATTTCCTCTAATAAAATATCCCTTACCCCTATGTATATATAACATTTAGATTTGCATCTCATTTAGGAAATTAGGGGGTAGATTAGTGCATTTTGCCTGATTAGACTAGAGATTACCCCCTTGAATATGGGATATGGACGAGTTTGGCTTTCTAGCCTTAGCACGCTCGTATTCCCTCTATAAAAGGGAAAATTGAGTCACGAACATTAGTCCCCCGTACCCGACATGATGCATTCCTTTAGGCCACGTATATTTGTATAATTATTTTTATTTTCCTTTTCTTTTCTTAGAGTCTCATATTTTTGCATCATTCGTGACCTCTCCAAAGAGTCCACATTGGGCATCACAATTAATGTGATTGTCACCAATTGAGCTTTGAAGAGAAATTTCGAACCCTCAACACCCTCCTAGGTCTAGGGTTTGCATTCATATAGTACATCCAAATGTGATAAATTTTTAGGTTAAGAGTAAGAAAATCTTTGACTAAATCACGCAACTAGCCTTGGTTAGGTCGAAAGGGTTACTCGGATTTTTATCCTTGCCTTCCCTCTCTTCAAATGTGACTCCCGAACCTTTTCCTTTGATTTACGTAGACTTGGAGTCGTTTAAAAAGGGTTTTTCTATTTTTTCTAAAAAAAAATTCACTTTTAGGTGACTGGGTACACCTTAACTCAATACCAAGTGGCGACTCCGATTTTTATTTCAAAAACCCTTTTTAAACTATAATTTGGGCCCAAATCGTCGCATTACAAACCCCATTTAGGCCCATTTTCTTTTAAATCAAAAATCATATTTTCAATCAAAAAATTCACTTCTCAAACCATTTATTTTTCTTATAAAAATGGGGTACGACAGCTGGCGACTCCACTGGGGACTTAGAGAGTCCGAGCATTTGATTTAGTCTATGCTTTTCTTTTTTTAACCTTTTCATAGATCACATTTGGATGTTTAGGGTTGCATTTTTCCTTTTAGGGTTTTTTACATTTCGCGCGTATCAACTCACTCCTTCATACATTTGCGTACGATTGATTTGATGGATGAATGGTTTATTTATGTGATTCCGCGATTTGCATTGCATTTGGGTGGGGGACATTACCCTAGAGCCTCGCGTTGGTTCTCGATCCCTTCCCTCCAAAAAGGAGCACTAGCATACGTGCATACGCTTTAATTATTTACGCCTCATTTATTTTTCTTTTAGTGGCTTGTCACGCCACTCCACCCTATTAGGATTAGGCGACCCACTTGGACGTGTGATCCGCACACAGGACGTGTGCGTAGCATGATCCAAGGGGTCACTCAATCTTCTGCTTTAAGCTTTGGGTTAATAGCCTTTAGCTTTTAGTTGAAGGTTGAGGATTTTTGATAGATTCGCTCAGACATGTGGCCGTGACACGACGTGTGCGTAGCAGTGTCTGGGGAATCGCTCGAGCCACCGACAAAGAACCTTGGGATTGATGACCTTTGGTTTCCAAGTCTGAAGGCTCGGGAACCTAAAACCTATCGAGTCTAGATGCATTAGTGAGCCAATACCGCATGCATCCATGATAGTTTACCTAGGGTAGAGTCTGCCTCACCTTATTAGTGACACTATCCACGAGGGGAGGGATCCAACCCCTCTTTTCCTTTTATCTCTTTATATTTTTTTGCTACAATGTGTTATGTGTTATACCTGATTAAACTAACTCTCTTTGGTTTTGTCTCCACTTGCATTCATAAACCCTAGGAAATAAGAGTCCTGGCATGGTACTCTCTAGGAGCCTACCCCGTTTGATGTGACACGTTTAAATTCAATGCTTCGAACTTGTAACATGAATACATTTCATTTTAGGCTCATCCCGGCATACAAAAAGGGGGTTCCTTTAGGTCACATTTTCTTGGTGTACTGCATATTTATTCACTTTGATAAAATGGCATCATGCATAAACCCTAGAAGGGAATGCCATTTAGGGGATCCCGTGTTAGGAATAAGCCACCCTGTGTCTCGGATATATAATCCAATGAGACTTGCACGTTTGTATTTCCTGTACCATCCAAAGGGGTAGTGCACGAGGTAAGGTAGGATCCGATCTTTTCAAAGACGGCAAAGCGATTTTTGCACATTAGAATATGGGCATTTAACAATCATCTTTTGGCCATTTTAAGTAAAATTGGTAAAATTTTCCTTGCATAAAGGACATTAATTTGAAGAAATTCACAAATGATTCCTCATTGTTGAGACGATAAATATAGAGGCCAAATCTTGATTTTAGGAGGCTCATAGACTAATGCATCTCAATAATTTTGAAATCACCAATGGCTGGACAATTCAATCGATCCATTTTGCCAATTCATTCATTTTAAGACAATATAGTTGATTTTTGAATAAATAATCAATTTCATTAAATTCATTTGACCAGTTTACCCCTTTTAGGGTGACCCAGTCAATTTTGAATAAATTTTCAATTTCATTCGATTCATTTGATCTGTTTACTTTTTTTGGGTAATCCGTTCGATTTTGAATAAATTGTCAGTTTCATTCAAATCCATTTGACCAATTAGGGTTTCAATGTCAAATTTCAAATTGGGAAACCTAGTCGATTTTGAGAAAACCATCCATTGTATCCAACCATTTGATCGGTTGGGGTTTTGACCCATGCTTCATGAGAAAATTTGTCAATGAATTTCAATCTCTCTGATAGGAAGTTCGTCAAGGTCAAACCGGTACATTTTTGCAACTTCTAGTCTCAATCGAAGTGATCGATCCATTCGGACGTTGTCCTCATTGTGACAAATGTCTCTCGTCACTTCAATTGACCAAATTTTTCAAATTATTTTTTCGCTCAAATAAATTGATCGGATCCATCAGGTATTGTATGGTGCCTACCCTAGAGGATTGCATTTTCATGCTAGGCCTATCCTTGGCATAAAAGGGTTCTCCCATAGGACATGCATACCGATTTTATAGTCTTGCTTACTAACTCATGGTATTTTCTTCTTTTTTTCCCCCTCCCCTGCATTCATAAAAATGCTTCAATAAGGTAAAGAATATTTTTCTATATCTGATAACAATTCTGATCTAATAAAGTGTGAAAATTACAAGTATTATTTGATCCTTGGGCAGACCTTGCAATGAAAACATGAAGGATCTATTTGGAAGCGCTAGGCTAAAGCCTCTAAGAGTCTTCATCATTATTTGTCAAAGAAAAGAAAAAGTCTGTTCCGAAAAGGAGGCAAACAAGTGTGTATATGTGGAGCTCTTTAGAAGTTTTTCTCTTCTCATTTGTAGAAATTTTGTTTCAAACATTTTCAGCAATAAAGTTTTTTATTTATACAATTGTTGATTTGTATATAATAATGTATATTTCATTCTTTCTTGGCTATTTGAGGGATTTCATGATGAATTTGAAGAAATAAGACCGAATTGAGATTTTTTCAACCTCTAACCTGAAAATTCACAAGTGTATGCTTTCTAAAATCCATACAATAAGACCCAATGAGATACCTTTTTCTCATTCACTGTACAATTCCTATTTTTGCCCACCTCTATTTAACCCCAAAATAAAATCAGTCACATTGATTGATAAATTGCAAATTGGGGCGATCTTTGCTTGAGAAATGTCCACTGTGTCTAATTATATTCAATTTACATCTAAGTGAAAGAAAAAATGTACATTATTCTTGTTTGTTTTGAAAATTTGGAATGATACTTCAAGTGTTCATCTCTCTATCTATACAGATTATTATCATTTGCTCCCCACTTGAGCCTGAAAAGAATAATTTCGTTTCAAATAAGAGCCTTGATGATCACTACCCTACATTGGAAAATTTTCAAATATTAAAAGGGGAATGGATTCTCAATGACCATTTCGTTACTTTGGTTGTCATGAGGTGTAAGAATGATATTTTGGCCATCGTTTCCACAACCTAAACACCATTTATCCCTTGCATCCTCATTTGAGCTAAAATTGGTGGTTCTTTTCAAAGCATCTATGATCGCACCCCACATTGGGGAGGAAGATTGGAGAATTTTCCAAAAAAGAGAAAAACAAAAATGCTAAAACTAAAAGAAAAGAGGGAATCACAAATTGGAGAAATTTGATTCCATTTGGGTTTCAATTTTGGGGAAAAAGAAGAAGAGAAAAGAAAAGGAAGTGTTTCGTCCGCGCGAATCGCCTATGTTTCACAGATATGGATGAACAAGGGTCTTCCTCAGTCAGTTAATTCAGATACATGCAAGAAATTTCGCATTAATGAAAGTTTCCTTTCAGAGTTATTGTAAGGAACGGAATAAAAGTCAGGCCCTCTTCTTTTCCAATCAAACATTCTATCCCTAGTTATCCCTTTTGAACCTTCAGAATAAAATACTTCATTTGGCAACCCCTGAGAATCGCAAACCCCACACTGGGGCAAGGTTGAGTTGAAACGGGAAAAGTTTCAAGAAGTGATAAGCGATAATGCAACAAAATTGAAAGAAAAAAGAAGAAAAGAGAACCTCAGTTCAAAAATAAATTGGGGCAAATTTTGTGAAAGTTCAAAAGAATGGCAGAAGGCCGAAAAATCAAAAGAAGAAAGGAAATGAAAGAGAAAAAGCCTCAATCGAGCATGAACTGGGGCAAATTCTGATTTAACCCTAAAATAGGGTTGGCAACCATGCGATTTCGGATTCTTCAAACCGCTTTTGAAATGCGCTTTCAAGCCTTAACTTTTCTAAGCACCCCACCTGACCCCATTACAAAAGCCGAAAGTCCTGACTTCTGTTCTTTTCAACGGCCCTGTCAAGAAAATTTCTGATGCCGAAAATTTTAGCTGTATGTCTGAATTGGTTGGGTATGGGGTTGACGCTACTCACCATGTGAAAACCCACCAGGTCGAGGAAAAAAAGAAGCAAAAGCAAAGCAAGAAAAGTAAATGCAAGAAAAATGTAGAAAAATTCGACGCTAAAGTCCCTAGTGAATGGTGAGGAAAATGCAAATAAAGTCTGAGATCTTTGAGTTCAAAATAGGGGCAATTTTGGAAAAATGCGATCTTCGGTGCAATGTCCTTGAAAGTTTTATTCTTTAACTATCATTTTCAAGCCACGTTACAAGCTCATAAAGTCCATCGCTGACTTATCCTTCATGACAACCCAAAGTGAGGATTATGCTCATAAGAAATCCATCAATCACTCATGATCATAAGGGTATAACCAGTTTTCACATGTTTAGCTATCGTTTCTACCCATTTGTTGCAAGCTTAAAGCTTATATGTTGACTAAATTTTCTTAAGAAATAGGGGTGACAAACTATTTGCTTTCACTAAGATGTGGTATTGAAGGGATTACATACAATTTGGGCACAAGACAAATCTTGACCTCCCATTTCCAAATCAGAAATAACGCCCCACTTAATTGGTCCTGAAAGATGAGTCAACAAGAAGTGGTGTCCCGCTACTCTAAGCACAGATGCTAAAAGTAAGGAAGGAATCATTTGTAATTTGGTATTATTTTGAGAAATTCATCATGAAATTGTCTGTTAGGAAACATAGTTTCTTACCTTGTTCAAATAAATGGAGAGTCATCCAAACAAATTTTTTGCAATTAAATGGGTCCACACTAGGGCAAATTCTCATTTGAGAGATTTGGCAAAAGGGGCCCACATTTGGGCAAATTTTTATTCATGAGACTTCACAAAATAAGCTCACACTAGGACAGATTTTTTGTAATACGTTTGAGAATTTCGAATCAATCACGCTGTTCTTTTCATGAGTACTAGTTGCATTAATTTTCAAAATAAGAAGTTCAAGTGCATATTGTACTTTGACAAGCCCCCTGTGCAGGTATTCATGGCTGAAATCGTTGGAGAAGCATCAAGTAATGTGGAAGACCGATACCGGAAAAAGAAAAGAAAGAAGGGCCCTACACTGGGGCAAATTATTTTTGAAAAAGATTCCAAAAAACAAAAAAAAAATCATCAAATTCAATTTCTTGTTTCTTGAAAAATCAAATTGAATTCTTGTTGGCGATGTCTCAGCATCCGCCGCGCTCCCTTCTATCTTCCCCTTTTGACAATCATACTTAATTTTTGGGGCTAATTGAAAGGCAGGCTTGGGTTTAATCCCACTGACCAATTTGTCAAAGGCAGGCTCGGGTATTCATCCCACTGACCAAGTGATGGCAGGCTCGGGTGTTGATCCCACTGATCAACCAAGTGACGGCAGGCTCGGGTGTTGATCCCACTGACCAAGAAAATGATCAAGTGAGTGGCAGGCTCGGGTTTAATCCCACTGACCAATTCTTACGGTAGGCTCGGGTCTAATCCCATTGACCGATTCTCAAGGCAGGCTCGGGTTTAATCCCACTGACCAATTTTCACGGCAGGCTCGGGTGCTATCCCACTGACCGATTCTTACGGCAGGCTCGGGTGTTGATCCCACTGACCAACCGATCGCTTCTCAAGGCAGGCTTGGGTTTAATCCCACTGACCAATTTTCACGGCAGGCTCGGGTGCTATCCCACTGACCGATTCTTACGGCAGGCACGGGTCTAATCCCACTGACCGATTCTCAAGGCAGGCTCGGGTGTTGATCCCACTGACCAACCGACCGCTTCTCAAGGCAGGCTTGGGTTTAATCCCACTGACCAATTTGTCAAAGGCAGGCTCGAGTTTAATCCCACTGACCAATTCATCACTGGGGCAAATTTTTGGATGATTCTTCAAGTAAATTTTATACAGTTTCTGCATACATACTAGCATTTCATTTTCATTGCCACTGAACATGGGTCAGTCCCACCAGTGAGCACTTTATTTTCATTGCCGCTAAATGTGACAGCCCCACCTTCCCCTAAGGCGAACCAAAGGGGTTAGCGGACTGCCTGCCCAGCTCTCGCCAGGACTAACGGTTCGGTATAGAACGAGCTAATACAATCCGGAACTTACCAACGCGGGTAAACAAGTCAAAATGGCAAAATAACCCAAAATAAAAAAATGAAATCCGGAGTCGGCCATGAATAGTAACCGACCCGTCAGAACCCAAACAAACATTCACATCTTGAAACTTAGCATTTACAAGCCAAAGTGGCATACAAAAGTATTCAAAAGTGGATACATGTCTGGTTTGCCAAGTCAAAAGGGAAACGGTCCCAAAAGTACATTTAGGGTTTCAATACATGAGCTATACAAAAAAATATGTCCAACTAGCTCAATTCGGCAACCATTTATCAATTGCAGTCCAAAAGTATTTATTTTCCTGTAAAGAAACAAAAAGAAACAGAAAGGGGTGAGCTTGCGCTCAATGAGGTACCAGACATATAACAGTAAAATCATGGCATTTCACATTTAACAAATCAGGTACACATGCCAGATGTGAAGTAAAGGAACCAATGATTCAAATCAGAAGGATATAGGTGGCTCTCAGGAGCCAAATTCCCATTAGCATCATCGAAGCTTGATCGAAATAATAGTTGACACTCCGTCAACGCTAAAGAAGTAACCAATACCGTAGACTCCACTTTCTTCGATTCCTTCCACCTCACATACCCCCACCGGGCCCGAAGTCCAATCAGATCAGAAATGGTAATACTCGAGTATACCGGAATCAAGGGGTCTCAATACCCAAAGATCCCAAAACAGACTACCGTGGTTTAGTTATCTAATCGACCAGGCCCTTGCCGGCCCGACTCGAGTAACTGGCCACAGGTGTTGAGCTCAGAGGTCACAGAAAGGTCGTTGGATATCAGCCTCCAAACGACGTCCGAACAGATACAGATACAGATAACATATTCAAATTTTACATAGTAAATTGGCATATGAACAGACAAGAGAACGAGTGTGATAAAGTACACCCTCGTCTCAACCAGAACAAACAGATAGTACATTCGATCATATCACATATTGCATATACAGACCCCAAGTTAATCAACAAATAAGGGGAGTGGTACACTCACCGGTTCAGGTACAGATACCTCCCAAAAGAGAGCTTTAATCACCAAGAAACCCTAAAATAATCCAAGGAAAACAATTGAAGGTTCCTCTTTCAAAAAATCGAGTATACAGAATGCACATGTGAGGCTCGACAACCAGTCGTATGCCTCGCCCAAATAATTACTGAAGCAAGGGTGCAAAACATGATTTTTGGAAACGAAAAGGTAACATGAAGACCTAGACTCAAACAACCCAAAAGCCCCTCGCTCAAATCACGAGTAAATCCAACTAGCCTTCAAGTAAAATTTCGGCAGCATATCCCTTGTGTTTACCTATTTTCCGGCCATCATGGCTTCATTATTTCCTCAAAACAATCCCAACATTTCGTACAAAAATAATCTCATTCCCAAAAGCCATTCACTAGGCTTAATGGCATTCAAGTACAACATTTAGCTAGGAAATGACCGGATATGAAAGTCAAGCCCTAAACTATCCAAATAAACACAATAAGACTCGATTACAAGTCATAAACCAATTCTACATACTACCAAAACAGGGTTCCCTAAGCATACACAAACAATAGAGGAAACCAGAAAAATCCGGAAATGATTTAGCTTTAGCCCTGAAAAAAACAGTTTTTGTCCTCATTTTGCGGTAATGGTGCCAAAGGCACTACGATTATCGGATGAAGGTGAAAGACCCACCGTTTCGAAGCTAAGAGATAGGGGTACAATATTTCAGAAGGTCACTCAACCCAGTTTCGAGTGTAACCAGGTCAAAAATGCGAGATACTATACCAGGATTACAAAAACAGATTCACAGAATGCATTCTAGCGGAAACATCATAACTCAGGCTCTCCAAGTCCAAATCCAGAAATTCGAAAACCAGATGAAAGCTAAGAAACAGGGCTAAATTTCATCAGAAGGCCTCAACAACCAATTGGGAAGCAATTCCAGCCAAAACAACCAATTACAGGCGCAATTCTTACATTTTCGGGGTAAAACCAAGAACAGCAATAGGTAATTTCGACTTTTTCTCCTTCTACACTACTCAGATTGACCTGAAATTTTGTAGAACCTCTAAAATGTCATTTCTACAACTTTCATGTTTTAAGCCAAGGAAAATTCGGGGCCTCTAAACTAGGAGCTAAAAATTCGGGCAGATGCTCCACTAGAAACCTAATTTTCTGAAATTTTCTTCCAAACCAGAGAATTGGTTCAATAAATCACTTTTTCCCACCTCCCATATGAAGTCATTATATACCAAATTCAATCATCATAGATAGCGCAACAATCAATGCTTATATTAAAACAGAAAAAATCCCCCAAAAAATAATAAAACTTCATCACTTCAAACCACAAATCAAGAAATAATCCATAATATTGGCATCTCAATACTACCACTGAAGCATGATTTAAGCATCAAATTAAGGGGAGGAGGGTGGTTCTTTTTCACAACTCACCTTAAAAAACAAAGAGAGAGAGAGAGCAATTGGTCACCTTATAACTTTCCAAATAACTTCACACAACAACTCACAACACTAATTGAAGAGTTTTATGGAAGAAATTGCAAGTTTCAATGGTTGGTTTTGAATGATGTTGGAAGCAAGCTGAAGAGTTTTCTTCCTTTGCTTAGAGTAGAGAGAGAAAAAAAGAGAGAGAGAGAAAAAGAGAGGGCGGCCACTTATGGAGGATTATTTGATGATTTTTGGTCATTTTTTGGTTTATTTAAGTTCAAAATGGTAAGACCATGAATAGTGGTCTTAAGGTAAACCACTCAAATGGGACACTTTGTACCTTTTAATTAATACTTACCTAACTTGTCTCTCTATACCAATCCACTTAGCCTCCTTCTAATTATAATCTTAACACCCGGTAAATTAATTCTATGTATCACAGAACTTAACCTAGTTGAACAATTTTCGAACTTTTTCGCACTAGTGGGGTCCACGTCCGGTAATACGCTCTTATTTCTCAAAACCTATTGATACTAGAAAACAATCTAAAAACTATAATTTACTCATAAAATTATCTAGAAATTTTCCGGATACAGAAAGTGCAAAAAAAACAAACCATGAAGGATAAGAAAACCTAGAAAGATAATAAAACCTAAAAGAAAATGGAAAAGTTTACGGGTTCTCACACTAAAACATGGGGTCAGTCCCCACTAGCGTGCATTTTATTTTATACCGCGACTGAAGCAATGGTTAGTCCCACTAGTGTACAATTTACATTTCATTGGCGCTAAACATAGGTTAGTCCACTAGTGGCATTTCTTTTGCACGAGCCGCCATTTTCATTGTTGGGGTCAGTCCCTTCGGTCAGTTCGATTAGAATTTCATGTTGGGGTCAGTCCCCTTCGGGTCAGTCCCGATTTTAATTCCATGTTGGGGTCAGTCCCCTTTTAAATTTCCTGTTCGGGCCAGTCCCATGATTTAAATTTTCGTTCGGGTCAGTCCCATGTTTAAATTTTCGTTCGGGTCAGTCCCATGATTAAATTTCCCGTTCGGATCGGTCCCATTTTAAATTTTTTGTTCGGATCAGTCCCGTTTTAAATTCTTTGTCTGGGTCAGTCCCATTTTAAAATTTTTGTCCTCATTTTCAAAGACGGCAGTCGTTCGAGTCGTTCGCAGCCGAATAACACAGGTAAGTATTTGGTGTCTACTTCTTTGTCTCAAGTTTTTCCCAAAACTCAGACAAAGAGGGGCAAACTGTAGACACCAAATTTTGATTTCAAACTTTATTCATTTAATTAATTTAATTTTTAATTTAATATGTTTCGATTTTAGGGTTTTATGTTATTTTATTTTATTTTTTGTTTTGATTCGTGTCTCTTGTCTTATTTTAATTGAATTAAGAGTTTTTTAGCACTAAATTTTTGAAAAAAGAAAAAAAGAAGAAAAAAGAAAAAGGAACAAAAAAAAGGAAAAGAGTGAAAATAATAAGTGGAGAGGCATGCATTAGGACAAGTGTCCCTTTTATATATTGGACAACTAAGCACTTAAGGGATTAGATGTTAGACACTTGGGGGCCTAAGATTAAAAGATATAGAAAACAAAAAGAAGGGAGGAAGGATGTGACGGCTAGGGTTGGCAAATGGGGGAGAGACGGAAGGAAAGATAGGGAGCTTCATTCAGGAGGGGAGGAAGAAAGAAAAATAGCTTCGGGGGGCTTCAGTTGAGAGAAAAAAAGAGGAGTGCTTCATCAGAGGCTGAAAAAAAATAGAAGAAAAGAAAGAAATAGAGGGGGGGCGACAAAAGAAAGCTACGGAGGTTTTTGAAAAAAAAAATAGAGGGTAAGGGGATGAAAAGAAAAGCAGGGGAGGCGGCGGAGTTGATAGAGGGGGAGAGTTTTGGCGGAGGGAAAAAGGAAAGGCAGCAAAGAAAAATAGAAAAATAAGAAAAAACAGAGGGGGAATTCGGGCAGAATTAAACAAAAGAAGGGACAAGGAAACAGGGAGCTTGGTCTGAAAAAGAGGAAAAGAAACCAAAAATGGTAGCTACGGCTGAAGAAAAAGGTAACCAGGGGGGCAAAAGACGCAGGAGGTTTCTGGTCTGAAAGCTGGGAGAGAGCTAGAGAGCTACGGGAAGAAGGAAACGAGACCAAAAGGGGGCAGTGCGGACGAGACGAAAACAGAAGTCTTACGGCTGAGAAGGAAAATGGAGCAAAAGAAAGTGGCGGAGGAAAACTGAAGCTGCCACTACTTCGCCGGAATCCGCCGCTGCAGCCCGTGAATTGTCACCATGAGAAGCCCATGTAAGATAACCTCTTCCTTTACACTTCAGTTGTCGGCCAAAGCATGTTTTCCCTGAAGTTGTTATCTCAAATTTTTATGCTGATTGTTCTTGGATTTTGATACATATACGCTTTCTGTGTAAATTGGACTGAAATCTCTTGTTTGTTGAACAATTTTAGGG